>NC_051039.1:30491146-30683646 GCF_904848185.1 Acanthopagrus latus | reverse complement strand
AAAGAAATGATGGATCCCACCACAGTGCAGACCAGCTCTGTTCTGCCTATAACACTGTTCAGTCACACAGTGGCTGTGGTAATGTCTTCTTGTCTTGCAGACTGATATGGCAGCCTACAAGCTGCAGGCCCGCCAGCAAACGCGACCTCCTCGGCCTCTGTCCCAGACTTTATGTTGACTGCATTTGTTGATATATGTTGTTGGGGCAGATAACTGGACTTTTTTTCACTGTCTTGGTTGACAATAGCTTAGCATTTTTACTTGCGTTAGCCAAAACCACAGTATGCCTGAAACATTAGTATGAACGCAAAAGTCTGGGAATTTAAACTGTTTGACTGGCATTTATAACACTATCCAGAGCTGCGATTGCAACAACATGCCGGAGTTTCTTAATCCTCTTTGGATTAGGCAGACTGGATGCTGCAACAGGGTATTGCTGCCCTCTACTGTTTGTTATTAAAGTCACTTTGGAAAGTAGGTTATTCACACTCGTCTTCATTTTAATGTTATAAGAAATAGTTTCTACAGCTGCTACCATGTCTTTCACCAGCTTCCCCCTATAACCCAATGCTTATTTAAGTACTGACAAAGAATGTTGGCCACTGATACGGAATTTCAGGTACTGACGCTAGTATCAGTTCGAATGTGAGCAGTACCTAACCTGAAAAGGTTATGTACATAAAATTGCATAATTATAGTTTCACATCTTGCCTCTCTCTCAATTCGTGCGTTGCCTCATGTGTCCTTTTCACACGCAGCCTGGCATTGTGTTTTAACTGCCATGGAGAGTTTATATTGAGGGACAGATCACCCTCCAAAGCTAAACCTGTTACAATTGTATGAGCATGGCTGTCTTTGTCACTGAGCGGTTGCCAGGACCTAAGTCAATGAAAGCGTGTGACTAATTAAAAGAAAAGGCTGTGTCACGATACCGGTAGCATACCATAGCATTACAACTGACAAAGGGCTGAATATGAGTGTGTCTGTCCGGGTGCTGTGTATTCATCACGGCCGATCGGTGCCAGAGCTTAGAAACGCCAGAGCGAGTGCTGATTGTCCCCTTTCACATTAAAGACAAAAGCCAGCCGTTTATGGGTGTAGTAGGTGTCTGGTCCGGTGTGAGAGGGGTGACCGTGACGTTCAAGCACACCTCAACGAGTCTTTGAACACAGGCAGAGAGGTGTATGGAGTCAGTTTTTCACCCAGTTCTTTATCCTGGAGCCATTAATAGTTGGATATGTTCAATAAATACATCTTTGCGTGGCCTTAAATTTGTTTTTTTAAGTATTTGATATTATTTGACTCTGTGTGTGTGTGTGTGTGTGTGTGTGTGTGTGTGTGTGTACTTGCGTACATGCGTGCCTCTGTGTGTGTTTGTTGTAGTGTGTTCTGCTTAAACCACAGGTGAGCAGAGCAGCAGGTTGCTGTCGTTTATCCTAAATGCTTTAGTCCAGGCCCATGTGACCTTAATAATCTCTGTTATTTAGAATGGGCTGCGCTGCGGTTGACAAGGTGATGGGTGCACACATACACACATTTATACACACGTTTTTAGAAGATGCCCTCTCTCTCTCTCACACACACACACACACACGGCTACAGGGTGCACTGGTCAAATTGACAATGAATGCTGCTTTTTTTTTGTAATCTGGCCAGGAGGCTGAAATGTCCTGACTCAGAGTGGAACACACACACACACACACACACACTCACATACCACAACAACGAGAGTTACGCTATATTATCTCACTATCGACTGAAATCCCTACATACTGAATGAAGGATTAAGAGAACGGAGAAAGCCCCCTTTTCTTCCCCCTCTTCCCTCCCTTCTGCCGGTTTAGAATTCTCGCCTCATCGCGTTTTTCCTCTTTAATTCACCAGTTGGCTTGTTTAAGCCACTCTCTCTCTATTTCTCTCTGTTTCTCTTCTCTCTCTTTGTCTTTTTTCTCTCTGTGTCTCCCTCTCCCCAGACTTCCTCTTATACCTCTCTTTCATTTCCATCTCTCTCTTCTCCTCTCTCACTCTAAGGTTGTGAACTTGCCCAGTAGGGGTTCCATACAATGAAATGAAAGAGCTTAGGGACCCATATCACACACTCTCTCTCTCTCTCTCACACACACACACACACACACACACACACACACACACACACACACACACACACACACACACACACACAGGGTGTTTAAATGGCGGGAAAAGCTGAACTTGCACTGAAACCTACATGCACACACCTTCCCCCTCTCTCTATCGATCACACACATACCACACACACTCTGAAGAGTGTAGAGGCTACGTTGTGTGTGTCAGTGGGGGGTACCAGCAAATACACTGGTGTTAGAAAAGCCTCTCTGCTGGAAGGACGGACATAGTGAAAAAGAAAACTGTGCAGTGAGATCAAACCTTTCTCTCGAGGGAATGTGGCTCTAAAAGGGGTAAATATAAGCCCACATTTTCCTCGCTGGAGTTTACATTTAATTGGCGAAAATATTCAGATATCCCTGCTCCTTGAAGGCTCTTCCTTTAGAGATATACTCTGAAATGGAAAATCCAGAACAAACAGTTTCCATGGAGGTCCTGGAAATACCAGTAACAAACATGTCAAGTAAAAAAAATACAGTGCGCTATTACATGATAGAAACACAAGGAAAAGACTTATTCTAAGAGTACGGAACTGAATCAGAGCTTTAAATATCTTTATTAACGGCTGGAGATAAAACCATTAGGGACATTTTGGAGTCAATGAATTTTTTTTGTTCAGACATTGTAATTTCTAATCAAATGCAATTTTACAGTTGAGGGTGAGAAGGGGGGTTGTCATGGGTTGGCCACGTTGTCACTGCACCTGTCCTGGAGGCAAACCGACATGCTCTGGGCTGATTTCAGAGACGGCACATCAGGCTCAGTTCAGCTCAGCTCAGCTCAGCTCAGCTCAGCTCAGCTCAGCAAGTTAAACTGATGATCAAAGATCAAATCAGCATGTAATGTTTTGACTCGGCATGGCCATAAGGGCCAATGGAACAGCCCAGTTGTTTTCAGTTTCGACTTGAATTGCCTGTCCTACTAAGCACACATTTAGAAATGTGTTGCACGGGCAAGGATAAGTATAGATTACCTTATCCTTACCCCTTTCCTCTGACCATGAGCCATAATTGAAGACCCCAAACACACCTCAAAGCTTTGGGGACAACATGAGTCAGCAGGTTTTGCACAAACTTATGTCCATGGCAGTTTGAGTGCGTGCAAGATTCAACTGGAAAAAAAATAAAATAAAAAATATTATATTTGAAAAACAAAATCCAAATTACAGGTATTTTGATGTGAGTGACTTTTGTACTCTGGTACACATACATATGTATGTTCCCAGATTCAAAGATACATAGCTTTTGCATGTATGCATATAGCAGGTAAATATGTAATAAAAGCAGCAGCATTAAAGATTAAGGATAACGGCACACTTCATATCCACATCTACTTGCCAGTAGCCTCTATGCCAGAATCAATACTCCATTAACCTTTATGGGAGATGATGCCTATATCATTAGCTTTTTTGTGTATGTGTGATGACAATGATAATGATGATGTATATATTAATAAAATATTTAGGCTGTGTACATGGTTGCTTGTATCATGACTAAATTAGTTCTTTGGGAACAAGATTCAGCGTTACATATCAGAATCAAATGAGCTCATAAAAGTGAACTGCCTTAATTGTATGAGAAGAAACACAATGTGGGGTTCTGCTCTCTGCCTCTTTGTATCTTCTACATGCATGTCTTGCCTTTTTAGAAATATTGCAAAGGCACCTTCCTAACCCAACAACAGTGTGCTCTCTTCACTGGTCTTACAGAACAATCCATTGATAAACCACAATTAATTCAGAACCCCTACCAGGGTTTTAATTAGTACAAGGAAGAGAGAGCATCCTTCAAGAAATCCATCGTCCAGCAGCACTGAAGTACTTCAACACATCATCCACGGGCTTGTGTAGGCAAATGGGAGAAATGGCACCACATGGACCACTAGACCAATGGAAGATAGAAGGCTAGCTGACCTAGATACTCTCTACCCTCCCAAATAATGGACACATGACTTTAAGTGCTAATGGTCTCAAATAACACTATGTGGATTTGTTTTCAAAAAGGGGAAAAATTGAAAAAGCGTTTTTGCCGTCAGTAACACACAAAAAAAGTTGACAGCACGTCTCCAAGCATTGCCCACTCTCAGTTGTCAGTCAACTGATGCCAAGTGTAATGCCCACTCAGAGGCTTTAGGCTTAGATGTTTATTATAACTATGTTGGAAATTTGTTTCTAAAAAAAAAAGTATATACTAATAATTATATATATGGTTATTTTAATATATTAAATATATTAATTTTATATTAATTATATTTTCATGTCCATAAAAATGTCCACGTTCAGTTTGATAACATTAATTCTATTCTATGTCAAACTACTGGCTTGATCTTTTCCTCCAGTGCTAGAGAAAGACTGGAGTTTACATTGTGCAGTCACCATGAAAAGCACATAGTTCTTGAATTTCATGGTGAAGGGCCTTAAAAGTCAACAGAGAAGCGAGCTGACAGAGCATTAAGTGTGTCTTTTGTATTACGTTTAATATATACACACCGCACATGCTTCAAAACAACTCGGCTCATTGTGTGGCCTGATGAAGAGGCGAGCAGAGAGCAACGTATGCACATGAAACAAAGACAAACTAGTGATGTAATATTTCAGCAGCAGAAGGTCTTCAGGTAAAAGTGAAGATGAGAAGTCAGATGAGTCATCTGGTACAAGACATTTTCAGAAAGACAACAGACTGATGAAGCCACGTCTCTAATCTTATTGTCTTCACGTGATTGGACAGCGCAGATGTCACACTGGGACTTGGGACATCTGTACCGGATTGTACTCTTTATATCTACTTTGTGGCATAACAGACATGGTCATTTCAATATAAATGTATACAGATGTTTAACTCTTTACCTTTACCCAAAGAAGACCACCTGTGCTTGAATTAATCAGATCAGTCAAGATCCACATCAAAGAAAAGACAGTAGTGTGCTGGCCTCGATTGTGTAAGGTAGTTACAAAAATCAGAACCAAGTGAGCTGATGTTGTTCCCCTGATGTTCATGAGATCTTCTCTGGCGAAAGAACTGCTGATGTCACAGCAGAATTGTAATGTTTTCACCCCTTGTGTTTCTGCTCATATAGACATTAAATAACTTCCTTCCTTCGACTGGAGGCGTCATGCTCCATCTTGTGTCTCCCGTTGAGTAAAGTGGTCCGAATTGACTGCATGTTATACTGTTGATCCTCTCGTTGGTGGACAGGAAATGAGGACATTTCAGTGATGCTATAAAATGTCAGAGGCGCTTGCTCATGTTCATGTGTGTTGGTGTGTTGGCTAACAGTGGGATTTCCTCCAAGCCATATCAACAGAAACCTGTTAAATAAATCAAATCAAATCAAATCAAACCAGTTTTATGTATACAGCCATAAATCACAATCACATTGCCTCAGTGGGCTTTACAATCTGTACAGTGAACAACATGTTAGGTACACAATACTTAAAGTACTGTGTAAAAACGGTGTGTGTTTGTGTGTGTGAGTGAGTAAAGAAAATGTGTGACTTGATTTTAAGGGGTGCGATTACATATTATTAAAGTTGTGATGTATGTTTTCATCAAATTTAATGTGACTTTGCTCTCTAAACTGTTTTTAGGGTATCATAGCTTTGTGTGTATTTATGCATGTATTTAATTGTTCAGTTCCATCGATGACAGGGCTCCTACATTTGTACCTCTTCAACACTTATTCATAAAAAAAAATACTACATTGCACAATATATGAGGAAATATTCGGGACAAAATTAGAGAAAACAGCCAAAGGAAGAAAGATGAAATCTTTAAAATTGTTTTCAAATATTCTAAATGTTAAGTTCCGTTTTTCTCTGCCACATTTAATCTGTTCTAATAAACTAATTACAGTTTATATACAGTAGACAATATCACCAAGATAGTACAATTTAATTGAGACATCGAAAAATAATGTTAAAGGTATTCTGAATTTCTACACACACACACACACACACACACACACACACACACACACACAGACAGACAGAGAGAGAAATACACCAGCAGGCAATGTTGGCTCAACACACACCCTTATAAAAACACACACTTTCAGCTTTTCTTTATTTTGGCATGCTTCACACTTGTTGTTGTTGTTGTTGTTGTTGTTTTAACACACACACATGCACGCACACACACACACACACACACACACACACACACACACACACTCACTAAACAGAACAGCCTATTTAGTTCCTATAGATTCATCAGTCTTTCAAAACTGAAATGAAACTGTCCAAATGAGTTAAACTGCTAGTCACACATACATAATATGGAGTAATGAGACACTGTGTGAGTGTGAGTGTGTCCTTGTCTGTCTACAGTATGTCTGCCTGCATGCTGTGTTTGTCAAATCAAAGTTCCTCTGCAGTCCCCCCCTAACCCCACCCCCACACCTTTCGTTTGTACAGCTGCCTCCAAACCTATCTGCACACACACACACACACACTCACACACACACACACACACTGGGCTGAGATGTAGTTTGTGCTATGAATACACATGTGGTCGGGAAATCAGGGAGATCAGAGCAAAAGAATGCAGAGAGCTAGAGAATGTGTGGGTGTGTGTGTGTGTGTGAGAGAGAGAGAGAGAGAGAGAGAGAGAGAGAGAGAGAGAGAAAGAGAAAGAGAGTGAAATAGAGGGAGTGCTTTCTCCACCACCTCTCACTCCACACATCTACACCTTCAGCCTCCAAATGCGGAGAGCGGAGCTCCAGCCCCTCCCTCCCTCCGCTCCTTTCCCCTCACTCTTTCCTCTCTCTATCTCACTCACCCCCCTCTGTGTCGGCCAATCGCATTCTTCCCTGAGCTCCCTCTGTCCTCATGGCTCCGCCCCCTCCCTGCTCAACCAGCAAAAGCTTTAAACTTATACAAGCAGAGAGAGAGAGAGAGAGAGAGAGAGGGAGCCGAGGCAGGCAGGCAGCCCAGCACACACAGCAGAGGTGGCAGAAGCAGGAGGAGACCGCGCTCTCTCTCTCACACACGCACACACACACGCGGACACACACACACACACACACACATGCGCGCACACACACACACACTGAGAGAGGCAAATCGAAAAGGAACCGGAGGAGAGAATTGAGGAAGAAAATTCAGTGTTGCGGGTGACTGACAGAAGTGAAAAGAGGAGAAAAAGCAGCAGCTTTGTGATTTTTTTTTTCCTCCGGTGTTTTTGATTCTCCATCCGTCACTTGGAGGCTGGGTGAAAACAAGAAGTGAGGAAAAGACGGAGGCAGTCCCACAAATAGAGAGAGGGAGAGAAAGAGAGCGGCGAAGCTCAGAGAACGGGGCTTGTGTTTTTGTTTTGTTTTTTTTTTTGTTTTTTTATATATATATCCTCTGAAAAAAGACAAAAGAACAGAGCGAGACGGAGGGGAAACTGTATTTTTCTCAAACAGCAGGCGGCTGCGAGTCTTCATGCGTCCCTGAAAGGATCCTGTGTGTTTTAGGGGGAATTAAACCCTTTCAGCCGGGCGAAGCTGGAATACTCGCACCGACAAGGTAGGCGAATAAATTCACTTTTCCCCTTTTTCCTTTTCTTAAAGCTATGCAATATGAAGTGGCGCTGCGGCGTGCACACGCGTGTGTGCGACGGTGCCGTGTGCCAGCGTGTGTGTGTGTGTGTGTGTGTGTGTGTGTGTGTGTGTGCGCAAGCCTTGGGAATTTTCTTATTCTCTAGTCAATTGCCTCTCATTGTGAGAATTCACTGACTGAATGTAAACTCATTGACAAAAACAACACAGTCAATCAGCGCGCGCGCGTGTGATAGCGTGTGTGTGTGTGTGTGTGTGTGTGTGTGTGTGTGTGTGTGTGTGTGTGTGTGTGTGTGTGTGTGTGTGTGAGAAAACAGTGCCAGGCTGGGGCCTCGTAGTTTGATTTTGGTGAGAAAGTGACAAGTAATCAGTAGAGGAAAGAAGAGGGAGAAATCTTTACTGTTCATTTTCTTTGGCTCTGTTTCACCTTCTTTCCTACCATCCTTCTCTCCCCTCTCACTCTCATATTTCACTTCTTCAATTCTTTTGTTGTCCTTCTCATCTATTCTTTTTTCTTCTTCATCCCCTGCCTTTGTGCTTTCTCTTGTAGCTCCTTTTCCTCAGAGTCTTGAGGGTTGGTCACAGGTTCCATACTGAAGGCTGTTAACACTAAATACAGCAAGTTAGTCAGTAAAAGCAATCTTTTTTTTCTTCTTCTTCTCTTCTTTTTTGTGCACTCACTCCGTCTTTTCCTCATCCACACCCAAACCTGCTATTCACTGTATAAGCTTGTGTTCACCCACTGACCATTTTTACTCAAGTAAACATGCTGTCGATCAGTTAGTCTCTACTGTAGTTGTATCTGTGCTACACACACACACACACACACACACACACACACACACACACACACACACACACACATACATTTTTTAGTGGTTAATCATACAGCAAGCATTAGCTTCAAGGTCTGGTTGTGATTTTGAGGCCATTACAAAGGGGCAATATCCAAAGGGACTGGAGATGGAGAATGTTACCTCAGTAAAGGTAACAATCAAATGTGGAGGGCATAATGTGAATATCCAGGACAAGCTGCTGTCAGTCATAGTGGCTGGCAAAGTGACCAAATAAATTTCGCCCTCTGATGTCTCCTTGTGACCTGTGTTGAAACTCTCTTTCTTTATAAAAAAGAAAAAAAAGGAAGGGTTTTGTGTGTGTGGCTTGGTTGTTAGTCCTCCTGTCACAGTTTAATCTGCGGTGATACATAAAGAGAAAGACCTCTGTCCAGTCAGTGAGGGCAGACATCACTGTCTATATAGTATATATCCATTAATTGTATATATTTTTTTAAAAGGGCCTATAGCAATATACATCAGTTTGATACTTACTGTTGAGGATAGGCATCAGATATTTACACCAGCAAGTGTCCTGTCAGTGTTGATTTGTTCCTATTCCCTCTAGTCCTTTCCAACTTCAAGCTGATGGTAGATACTATCATACTATCTATCTATCTATCTATATCTACATATATGTATATATGTATGTATGTATGTCTGTATGTATGTATGTATATGCATATACGTGTGTGTGTGTGTGTGTGTGTGTGTGTGTTAAGGATTCCTTAGATAATCACAGTTTATTTGAATTCACCTCACTATTGCCCCACATTATATACTGAGTCTCTCAGTGAAGCAGAAATCCTCAGCACCATTTTTCAGCAACACTGGTCGGGCTTTGTGTGTGTTCCTTTGTGTAGTCCCACAGTGGCAACACACTGTAGTCAATATCAACCCGATGTTTCAGTCTCTCAGCAGTCTTCAGGTCATTCCTTTGTCTTTTACCGTTGGCAGATATTTTTATTTATTTATTTATTTTTTTTATCCAGTCCATTCTAACTTTTCATTGGGTTTACTCAGTAGACTCTGCTAATCCTCAACCTCCAGATGTTGGCAGTTGTGAAGACTTTGGATCTCAATTCAAATCCAGCATGTATAGAATAAATACACATAGACTTGACACATAATTTATTTCTAGTCCTAGTGTGTATTTGTATTTATCAATGGTCTCTCTCTCTCTCTCTCTCTCTCTCTCTCTCTCTCTCTCTCTCTCTCTCTCTCTCTCTTTCTCTCTCTCTCTCTCTCTCTCGCTCTCTCTCTCTGTAGTATATATGTGTGTTTGTGTGTATATGTGTATGTGCATATATATATATATATATATATATATATATATATATATATATATATATATATATATATATATATATATATATATATATATATATACACATATAATACATTGAAAATATCAATATTTAACAACAACTTTGACACCACAAATCATTTTAGAAAAAACAAATGTAAAATGGCTTGTGTGCTAGACTTGTGATAGAAGAGTGAAAAGCATAAATGAGCACTGAAACTGTTTATAATAATTTTAAAAAACTCAGAATAAAAATGTATCAATGAATAGATATTCTCAACAACGCTATATAAATATATATACATACACACATATTCACACACGTATATATACATAAATATATATATATACATTTTTTTTTATTTATTTATTTTTTTCTGGCTGATTGAATGACAAAAACAGCGCAAAGTTTAAACCGTGCTGTCCATCAGCCCGACCAAAGTGGATAAACTGTATTTAACCCAGTGAAGGCTAGGTAAACTCAGGAAAGCATCAGCTCATGTGATCGGTCAATTAGCAGCTCTGCCTGTAACATTGTGTTTTGAAGGGGCATTTTGAGTGTGTGTGTACATGTGTGTTTGTGGTGAGGGTTAGAGCGGCAGGACTGTGTGCTGCTCCTCAGACACAGAAAGAGTATACGGGCTCTAGCTTTCTGTGTAATCGCTTCCAGACACAGAGATTTGCATTCCATTGCTGTGTGTGTGTGTGTGTGTGTGTGTGTGTGTGTGTGTGTGTGTGTGTGTGTGTGTGTGTGTGCGCGCGCATCTGTGTGTCTGTGTGTGTGAGTGTGAGAGTGTCCACACGCACACACACACACACACACACACACACACACACACACACACACACACACACACACACACAACCCGCTGTTACTTTTTCAATTAGAAACATAAATTTCAGACTACTGAAAGCATGCGTGTGAGTTACGAAGCAAAAGAGGAAGTAGGTGATGGATTAAAGGAATTAAACTGTCACTGTGAGAGGAAACATGCCCAAAAAAACGACCATGGATGGACAGATCATAAAGACAGGAAGGCAAAGACAGTGGTAGAGAGAAGGACATGTGTAAATGATTAAGATTCCAGTGGATTCATTCGGTATGATAAGATGTGAGAGTGAGAGTAAAGGGGCAATAAATTAAATACCCTCCATCAAATGCATAAGGGGTCAATTCTACCATTGTCCTTACTTCTATTGGCCCATGTGCCTCTCCAAAAGTGGTTCGGAATAGTTCATTTGAAAAAAAAAAAAAAAAAAGGTATGAATATCGCCTTCAGCTATGGGCCTCTGCAATGCTTTCTACTGGATTGCTGAAACATTTGAAAGAAAGCAAAATGCAACGTTGTGCAAATGGTGTAACATAGTAATGGGGGAAGGATCGTTTCTCAGTTTTACAGTGGATGCTTCACAGCACATGCTGTGCGTCGTAATATTTCAATCGTATTGATAAGTCATGCATGTGCTTGTGTA
This sequence comes from Acanthopagrus latus, assembly GCF_904848185.1. Classification (NCBI taxonomy): domain Eukaryota; kingdom Metazoa; phylum Chordata; class Actinopteri; order Spariformes; family Sparidae; genus Acanthopagrus; species Acanthopagrus latus. The sequence continues at coordinate 30,672,351 of NC_051039.1, read as the reverse complement.
TGAATGTATGCTGGTGTGTATGTGTGATAAAATGCACGTATGTACTGCATGTACAGCGGGTTTATACTTTAGACTATTATTTATGTGAAGCACTTTTCATCTGCTTTAAGAAGTGCTGTTCAAATAAAGTTATTATTAATGATGGTGTACATGAGTGGCTCAGAACAACAGTGCGAAGATGACCGCGCCCCCCTGGAATTAAGTAATTACAAATTCTCCATGTGACCAGTTATATTTCGCTGGACACATCTCACATGTTCGTCAAGGTGATTTTTTTGTGCACACATTTTCTTCTTCTCTGGATGTTTTAGCAGATTAGGGGCACAGTGAGCTTGAGAACAACCACTGCGACAGACAATGCAGTCAGTCAAGCAGCACACACAGCTGCTACATTCCACTGGTGGTCACAATATTGAAATCAAACTTTTTCTGTTAAAGTTAGTACACAGCAGCACATTTTTGAACGTTTTTAACAATATGATTTTTGGCAGTGCATTTATTGTGGCACTCAGGTGAAGTAAGACCTCACTCACGTTATAGAACTAGTATGAGTTCTCAATTATTTTCATCACAGTTTGATAGAAAAAGCAATACTTGCGGTTTATAAGATTTTATGATTAATGACTTGCTTTTGTGACAGTTTAATAGCATGTTTTAATCACTGTGCAAACAAAGAATTTAAATGGAGCCATGAGGTAATGATCTAATTTTTTACCCTTTTTTTTCAGTAATGGACTGAACTGAACAGCTTGCCTTGAGTTGGCACCGAGTTTGCTCATGATGTGTCAAAACACCAAGGTAGTAATAGTTGCAAGACAATGACTGCTTTAACTGCCAGTGGTGGAATCAAGTCAAAACATTTTTTTAGAGGATTGTTTTCTCGTGATAACAAATTAATTTATCTTGTCAGCTCAAGAAAATGAACTTTCTTTTCCAGATCTAGTATTATTATTATTACTACTTATAGCCTAATGTTTATTGAATCAGTCGTCATGATGTAAAAAAAACCCTCATATCAAATCAATAGGTAAAACATCGTCATGGCAAAGGATCATAACAGGCCTCTCTTATCCACTCTTATCAATCAGGATGTTTTCTCGTGATAACTTATCTCATTATCTCAAAAGAATCAGCCTGTTGTTTTCTCGAGATAACAAGATAAGTTAACCTGTTACCACAAGAAAACAAGTTTTGTCTCGAGGTAATGCAATGAATTACTCCTGCTTTTAATATAATGGCATCAAAGAAATTGCCATTTATTATTGTTTTCTCGATAATCAAACTGGTTAACAGAGCTGGCCAGCAAATTAGACCTGCTGGTTTGCGGCAGGTTCTGCAGTGGGCGCCTCCTCTCCCTGTCCATCTTTAGTTTGGAGTCCAAAGTAATTCAACACATCCAGCGGAACCTTTTCTGTGTCGGGGATACTGTAGGCGAGTCGAGCCTTTAGCCGGGGTGTCAGGCTTAGGATTTTAGAATCGCTTTTAGAATTAAAGGCTCCTGCTTGTTGCAATTCCTTTAGCAGGGAAAGCCAAAAATAATACTTAATGTGGATCTATGATAATTACTGTTGCATCACCCATGATAGTCCATTTCATTTGTATTGGCAACTGCAGGACATTTTTCCATGGTTAAACTAAACTGTAATGTTGCTAGAATTGAGCACATTTCACTTAATATTTAATATTTTCAAAAAATTGTTTTGATTTAAGGCCACAGTTTCAGTTCAGTGATCCACTGAAATGCAGGATGCAAAGATGTGTCTTCAAAGACATGTTTTCTACATTTTCTACTTATGTACAGAATGATATAAAATCACTAGCTGAAACTTATAGAAGCAGATTTGGCCACTGTGAAAAATATATTTTGACTCTAATCTCAGAATTCTGAGAAAGAAAATGTTTTTAAAGTGACCTTATTTTACATAGAAACTAGACCAAGTGCTTCTGCATTTTGAATATACTAAAGTATAAAACCTTTTCTTTATTTCAGTCATTCTGTGGACGTGATGTTTTAGTCACAGTGTTTCAGATGAGGGTTGTTGTTCTCTCGGCAGGCTTTATCAGATTATAATTGATGTATTCGCAGATTATAGGGGACAGAGTGTGTGTGAAGGACTGACCGCTGGGGCAGACAATGTGACCAGCCAACCATTATATGACCTGCTGGATCCCACCACTGCTGCAACCGGAGGAACACACACGACACATACACATACACACACACACACACACACACACACTCACACAATTTATGTTGCTTTACAGGTGTGTACACATTCACATGAGTGACCATGCATGGGCTGCACAGAGACTCACATTGTGTGTGTGTGCATGCGCGAGTGTGAAATTATGCCTGGAGAGATTTATCCATCTTTAAAGGAACTTGACTCTCTTCAATGCCCCCCCCCCACCAGAACCCCACATATATACATTTCGCTCTATGTCTCACTGTCGCTCTACAAATAGAGCACTATCTCCTAGCAACAAGGCCTTTGAGAGTGATGTGAGATAGATTGGGTGTCTGCGATGTAGGGGCCTTTGTGTGTGTGTGTGTGTGTGTGTGTGTGTGTGTGTGTGTGTTTATGTTTCAAAGATAGAAAGATGATGAAAGTCATCAGAGGAAGGACTTCACTTTGAAACAGGAATTAAGGATAGAATGCGAGTCAGTGAGGCTTGCCGTTGTAAGAATAGTTTGTATGTGTGAGTGTGTGTGTGTGTGTGTGTGTGTGTGTGTGTGTGTGTGTGTGTGTGTGCGTGTGTGCGTGCGTCTGTAGTAATTTTCCTGATGGACTGCATTACTCTAGATGGGGCTAATGCTCAGAAAATAAAAGTTTCAATTGTTCTTAAAATGCCCTGGACCAGTAAACACACACACACACACACACACACACACACACACACACACACACACACACACACACATTATCATTATTATTCTTAAGCCATAAATTCTTGAACAGACACAAGGATTTACAGTATTTCACAGACTACACTAACTCGCAGTATAAAAGTCCTGCTCATTTATATTTTTTTGACCATATTTTTACTTGTTTTATTATTTTTCATTACATACAGGACATTTATAGCTCATTCATCATGTGAGTGTAACAGTAATGTGTATTTATAGTGGGGTGTATGTGTGCCTATGGGCTGCTGTGGGAGAGATTGTGTGTGCGCGCCTGAAAGCTGGAATTTATATTGAGTGTGATGGACCTCATATGTATCTGAGGGTGTTTGTGCGTGTTGTACTGTCTATGTGTGTATGTATGTGTTTTTCATACAGCTCACCCTGGGCAGCACAGCACACTGACGTATTTTCTTGTGGTGCAATAGTTGTTGCATTATTTGTATAATTCATTTACTGGGAACTATGTCACATTTATGACATTGGTACATTAAAGGGAAACAAAAAAAAAAAAAACATTTAAAAATGTAATTTAGAATATGTTATCGATGTCAGAACCTTAAAACTAATTTATAACTCTTTTTTCTCATCAATCAATATGTTGACTGATTTTTTTAATTAATGTATATTTGTGAAATGCACTATGGTATATGTAATTTCTGCAGATAAGGGTCACTCAATCAAAACATTGACAACAAAATAAGTAGTTGGACAGCATCATAGATTAGCATGGGATCATGGGAGTTGTTGTCTTCATCTCTCGGACACGATGTGGATTTCTCTGGTTTGAACATTGTTGGAAAGATTTGGAATAATGTGAGTACACAGCTCAAAATAACATATAACAAAGGTCTTGACATCAGATATCCTACATACCATTTTATCTTTAATGGGCCAATGTTGTCAGAATTTCAGTTAATGGTTAGTTGATGATAAAATTGTTGTCACTAGACTCATGAACTCATTGACTAATGCTTCAGCTCTTTGTAAATGCTTTGTCTCAAAGCCCCGTATCTAGTGATGCACTATAGTTATCAGCCAGCTCATGGGACATTTATTTGCTATTTATTTACCGTTTTTACTGTAATTCAGTTACTCAATATAATGAGAATAACTGAATTAAATGACCAATAATGAATCATTAAATGAATACAAAGTCAAATTGCTGTTTCTGTGGCGTAACAAGTGCAGCATCCACACACTCCGATACTGTAGGTGGCAGTATGCAGCTAAAGATTTGCGATCGGTCAGAGAAGGAGATAAGAAGAAGACGTGCAACACCCTGTTGTTGTCGTAATGACGTCAAACTGCTGCAAACACTAGTGTACACTAGAGCCCACCTTGTTGTCGGCGTGTGTGCTTTTTTTTTGTTTTTGTTTTTTTTGTTTTACAATTTCAGAGGACGAGAACATGATTGTGATTTATAATACACGATCCACATGGGTCCAAGAGAGGGAAATTATTGGTATCAGCCATGAGAAACAGGTAATAATTGGTGACCTGTATGGGCTGAAAGCAAACCGGCATTGTGGATCAACCACCAGTTTGTAGTGCATCAAAAATAGCACATTATTTAATGAGTATAGTAAATGTGTGATGAGTTGCACAGTGATTTTTGCATTTGTGAAAACTTAATTGCAGATATTATTTTTTTTCCTCTTGAGATAGTGAGCTGTGTGACGTGAATAAGTACAAGAGGAATAAACTTCTCGTTCATATTTGTCACGGTCCTTTCTGTGCTTGGCGCTGTTACCAGAGCTCCTGACCTTTCCTTTTCCCCACTTTTCCCACATCAAGTCTTGTAATGATATCGGTGAGGAGAGACCCCCCCCCCCCACACACACACACACACACTTTTGGAATTTTTGCAGAAAACTGGGAGATTCAGACTAGTTTACACAAGACTGAGCAGAAAGAAGAGAGGGTGCTGGCTGAGTGATGAGGTGCCTGCTGACTAAGTGTATCTTATCAGTGACTGAATCCAGATGGTTTGCTAACACACCTCCTTTTCATCCTCTTTCCCTCTGTTGCCCTTCCTCCTCTTTGTTCCCTTCGCTGTCTCCTCTTCCTGCTCCTTAACTTCTTTTCCTATTCCCTTCATTTCTTCACCTTTACGCCCCCTTTCATTCTGAGCAATACCGTGACCTCCACAATAGAATCCTACACCACCTTAGAAGCTGACCATGCCGATGTGAACGACGTCTCTATTTAAAGAGCTGGATCACTGTCAACTGCAGTTTCAATGGCTGCATTACATCATGACAGTGTTGGCTGTAGCCATCATGAGGCACCACAGGAGAAAATGCTGCTGCTAATGGACACATATCAGAAAAGAGCCAGCTGTGTGCAGAGTCGAGTCTTTTTTTTAAAGAATGAGTGAATGTAATGCTCTCTTTAAATTTCCATAAAAAGTCAAAAGGGAAAAAGAAAACACAACACAGATACCATCACATTTTCATAACCAGTGCAGAGCCCTTTCACAATGTGCCCGTTGAGAGCAGGAGGATTGCTTGACCTCTGGATTAATGTTTCTCAAGAACCGCTCATCCAAACTACTTCACACTCACTGCATTGGATCATCACAGCAAACACATTAAAACTCAAATAAGGTGACCACTCATCAGGTAGAACCACAGCCGCTGAAAAAGAGGGTTACACCGCTCAACATGGCTCTGGGTATAATGTAATATATGGGTGCAATTTATTATTATTTATTGATGCATATAATTATTCTTTTCTTTTGTCAATCCATCTAATGACTAATGTATTGATCATTATTTGTAAAGAAATTTTAAATAATTCATGTAAACATTATGTTATTACATTTCTAATTAAAAAAAAATATTGCCCCAAATACATATCTAAAACTTGTCTCAATAGAAGTTCAGTATTTTATTCAGTCAACTAAACATCATCGTATTTCCACGTTCCTGCTGTGTTATGGTATCAGTGATAACAATAGACCCCATGTGTCAGATGCCTAATCAGAAAATTCTAAATGATTGCTGTGACACATGAATGAATTTAATCAGTGTATGTAGAAACCTTTTCCCTGAACTGGAGAATAGTAGTTTGACTCAAGTGGTTGACTTAAGACATGAATGAATTCTTTATGGCATGGAGTAATATGCAGTAAAGATATCCAAGGGCGAATGTATTTTTGCATCAGTGTGGGGAAGAGACAGTAATTGAACCAATTTGCAGAACAACACAACTGTTGTGTTTTGTTTCATTTCTCCACTGTCTGTATGTCAAGTCAGGCCCTGCAGCCCTGTCCCCACTGCCTGACAGCCATGTGTGCTTTTATTGAATGAACGTGTTGTGTGTCCAAATCGCAACAAATGCCACACCACACACCCTCGGATGAATGAATGGTTCTTGAGATATGCAAAAGATAATGCTTACACACATACAAACGCACACGCACAAACGCACACACACACACACACACACACACACACACACACACACACACACACACATCTAAAGTAAAGTTGTGTGTATTGTCTTCAATAATGAGCAAAATAATAGATTTTACAAATTATTAAATCTCTGAAGTCATGTTATTGTTAATATTACAGAAACAAAAGCAAATAATGAAACTCAGCAAACTGGGAGAACATGGTGACAAGAAATGAGTAGTACAGTACTGAGAAATATTGGATAACTGAGTAACAGTACAGACAGTCACACATAGAGGACCCTCGTATCATTTAGGGCCTCCAGTCAGGTCTTTATCGAGCTGCTCGGGGAAATGAAGATGGATGATGTGATGGTTAAATGAACCATAAGCACGTGGAGGTGGTGGTGAGGGGTGGTTAGAGAATGTTTACCTGAGCCTGCATGTCCTCTCTCTCTCTCTCTCTCTCTCTCTCTCTGTGTTTCTATTGTTGGACTTCAACAATTTGTTCTATCTGTTCTCCTGCAGGGAACCATCCCTCTGTCTATTTGTTTGATGATTAAACCGAACATATCGAGCAACTGACCTCTAGTGTGCTAATTTGTATTTTTCATTTAACTAATTTTTGACTGAATGGAACTGCAGTGAGAAGGGCTCAACACAATACAATACACAATACAATGATGTGTATTTTATTTTGCATCCATCTGTCACTATTACAAAGCCCTTTTATGCATAGCAGCTCTTTTTTAAGTAAGCAGGGTCACATAAACACACTCGGACATAGTTGTGACTTAGCATCATAGAAAAAACTTTGCATTACATGAGGCCATTTACATTGAATTAATGTAACAGAATTAGATGGACAATTTACATTCAGTTGAAATACTTTTAAGCAAATTATTTCTTTGCTTATTTTAAGTATAATGGGCTGCAGGTGTGCTGTTTTTTATCAAGCATATGTATCTGTAAAAATAAAGCAAAGAGTTAAGACAAAATAAACAGGGAAATGATGACTAAATAATGAGGAGAGAACAGAGACTATGATCAGGATGATTTATGAGGCAAACACTGACAAAAGTGGAGAGAACTATTGTGTCAAAGTCACTGATCTTTGTAATAATGTCACTCCAAACTAAGACATACATTTGCGGAAGCAAAGTATGTACAAAGTTCTGCAGAATAAACACAGACACACACACACTTAACCCTGTGTCCACTCCCTTACTCTCCTTTACACCTCCTCCTCCCTCTCTCAGGCTTTTTTGTGTGGTCATGTCAGAAGAAAGGCAAGGTCGCCATCCGAACAGGCCAGGAGGTCACCACACAGGAAGTGTGTGTGTGTGTGTGTGTGTGTGTGTGTGTGTGTGTGTGTGTGTGTGACATACTTGGTTTTGTTAATTTGGCGTTGTGTTTGTTTCACCTTAAAACAAACACACGCGCACACACACACACATGCACACACACATGCACACACACATGCACACACACACCTCACTGGCTGGTGGCTGTTTGGGAAAGGAGATTAAAATCAAAAAGTGCTTTTCAGCTTAATCCTTTCTGTGTGCATGTCTTTATCTTGTATCGGTGTTTCTTGATCAGCATAGTTTCATCTACATGACTTGTATGAAGAACAATATACATTACAGAAATGCATCTGTGTGCAGCGTGTATTGTGAGTGCATGTCTGTCTGTGCAAGCATGTTTTTTTTTCCTTTTTTGCTTTGTCTCCAGATCAATCTCTCATTTCCTCCCCTCCCACGTCTTTTCCTCCATTTCTCTTTCATTTCTCTCTCCGCCACCCTGTCTCCCATCTTCATAATTTCCTATGTGGTTTGATCGAGAGGTGTCTGACAACCTGAAGAAATGCCACAACGTGGAGAGAGAAAGGGTAGGAGGGGATGGATGGATTTAGATAACGATTATCTAGAGTGGATCTTATGCAGCAGAGTGTGGCTGACTGCTTTTGGGGTTTAAAGGTTCACTTCTGCAGCTACTAACTTAAAAGTAAATTCCACTGTTGTGATCTTGTCACTTGGATGTTCATTCAAGGGTAGAGTTGTCTCTTTTGTCGCTTTCATAGTTTCCAAATTTAGTAGAATCATTTTGACAAGCCTTAAAAGAAGGACCACGAAGGAGTTTTATGTGGAGGTGAAGCAGCTTTAGAAAAACAGAAGTACACTGTAGGATGTATATTATGGAGCTGTCATATTGCCAGCTGCTCTGTGGAGGCTTAAGGAAAAGTTGTTATTATTGAACATGTATGTATAATGGCAGCACTAGAAAGATTGCACACATTTCATTCACATCTCACACATTAAATCCATTCACTGAAAAAAATGCAGACGCCTTCTGGCACCATGATCATTCACAAAGCACCAGCAGCACTGTGCTGCTGCAGTAATAGTGCATCCGTAGTATCTGAGTGGAAGAGCAGAATGCCATGCACTGAAAAAGACTCATGCAGGACACAGTGGCTTGTGGTCAAAATAGTTCTTGGGGTAGCAGGCATGAGGAAAATCATTTTTTGGGTGAAGAATCTCAATTTCAGCAGGTGTACACGCGCTTGCATGCAGCGACGTGTTCTGGCTTTGGTTCCAGGCAACATTTGCTTCATTGTAAACTCAACACTTCCTCAGTCTTAAATTGTTTCTCAAGATCTGTCCACATTGTAACTAGCTGTGGGATAGTGTAAGCAGTTCACACACAGCTACACACTCTTACACCAACTGGACTCTTCACTCTGCCTGGGAACACTCTGTGTGACTGTGGAGGGTTATTTCAGGACCTAGCCCTGGGCTATACTTTGCAAAATGTCTTGCTCTGCCCTTTTCACCACAAAGGAAATGGAAGCCATAACCCTTGCAGTGCTAACCTTGGCCTTCCTCTCAGACAGATGTTCTTTGACGGCTTTGGACTGAACGCCACCTGATGTTACGTTAAAGCATTTCAGTGCCGAGGCGTTCGAACACATTTCTCCCACACACAAGCTTAGATGTGTGATTGTGATAAATGAAAGGGAGCAATGCCTTGAAAAGACTAATTTCCTCACCTGTAGATGTACACACACACACACACACACACACACACACACACACTAGTGGATTTTTTTTGAGTAACAAATCTACTCTGGTATTCTCCTCTCTGAGAAGCCTTGCTCTCACTGCTCTGTAGTTACAAAAAGCAGGAGCACGTGCACGTTTTATATAACACTTGGTAGCTCTTCTTCTATGCAGTAAACGTTTTAAGGATAAGTGCCCACCCTGGGGGAACAGTGCCATGTTTAAACTACGTACCTACTGCAACTGGCAACACTTAAATATTTCCTCACAACATTATTTCAAAGTCAAATGAACCTTGATAAGTCAGGTAGCAAGACTAACTATGGTTTGTTTGGTGAATCTTGAATGGTCATAGCTAACAGGTTGGCGTGAGAACTGTTTTACACTGGATTCCTCAATGAAGCTTCTAGCAGAGCGTCTTTCTAGAGCTCTGGAGCCAAAATGTTTCCACCTGGTTTCCGGATATATAAAAATCCACAGAGGGAGAGAATGTGCATAGTGGTACTAGAGACCGACGTTAAAGGATTTTTAAGGCCAATACTGATATAAATATTTGGTGATTTGAAAATCTGATATTCCGACATATCGGTCGATATACATGAAAATACAAAAATCCAGAAACACGTAACAAAACATAAACTGCTTGCTGCAACATTAGTTATTTGTAGTTATTTAGGAGTGTTGCCAACAGGGTGCCCACACTGTTTTAGCTTGCGAGCTACTTTCAAAAGGTCAAAATGATCTACCTACATACAAAATACTAAACATCTATTTATTTATACACGCACTATACTTCATATAACACAATGCATAACTGATGTTGAGAGAGTAATGTAACCCTTGGTATTGCACATAAAAATTGCCAGCAGTAATGCACATAGGTGACAAACCAGCCATCAGTACTGCTCACAGTTTACACACCGAGAGCTGCTGGTTATGTTAATAGTAATGTTAATAGCTCCTCTTTTGCAGTCATATCTGTAATCACCATCCAAATAAAAATATAGTGCCTGTAGACTCGTCTGACTCTAGTGAGAAACACTCGTATCACTGTCCGTGGAAACAAAGTTGCGTCTGGAGGCGCCGTGCACACAGCGGGGGCGACGCAGGAGACCCAGAGATCCAATCCCAGCGATGGAGCCTGGGGTGAAGTGACAGCAGAGGTCCAGGAGCTCCTGCACTGAACACCTGAAGACCCCGCAGGCAACAGGCCGCGAGCCGGGAGAGACAACAGCAGCAGAGGAGACCGACACAGGAGCCAGGCGCTGACTAACACTGAGGTTGTAGTGGAGGGAGGACCAACAGAGCAGTGATGGACACCCCACAGAGTACTGACTACCTCAAAAGTTAGCATCGCTCGGCTAACAGCTGATCGGCGAGGCTAACAGCTAATCAGCGGAGTCAGTGTTGTACTTTTTATGAACAGTTCCAAAGTGCCTCTCAACATTCCCCTTCTCCAGAATAGCGATGGTAGTTTGACAAATCAGACAAATGCGTATTTTTCTTACATCCCTTCTTTTGTTGAAATCAATGGAAGCCGCTAACCAGGACACTTAGCTCGCTTGTGTTTTGCAGTAGCTAGCGCGTTTGCGCATGCATGGTGACCTGTAACGCGTGACGCGTGACCCTACAAGAAGAGATGTCAGACTTGCCATCCTGTACGTCAGTCAGGTGGCATAGATTGACCTTTTGTAGAAGTGCCCTCTAGTGGACGCCAACACTTATAACATGGTTGGAGGGTGTTTGTCCTTTTTCATTTTATTTTTCAAATATTAATTAATCGGCCATTATAAATCCCTATACTGATAGTTTGGAAGATGCCTAATATTGGCAGATAATATCTTTAAAGCCAGGTGTATTATGCACGCAGCTTGTTCAGTCTGATTAGTGTGATGTTGCAAGTTATCGACAATGATAAGAAAAGTGTGAATTAGGGTGATATTTTATATAGACATGCTTTTCTCACTGAATATCGGATTATGTCTATTGTTTAAGACATGTTTACTGCCTTCTGTGAATATGTTTGTCAGTATACATTATATATTATACATTTATAATGATAATGATCTTCATGTAAATAAATAAATAAATATCCTGACTTTATGTCAGTAAAGATTATTTTCCTGTATTGCTGAGCAGTTAGAATACCCTCAGGTGTTCGCAGCACTATGTAAGGGCTGTAGTCGTGCATAATGGCTGTACAACATGACATGACCTGACACAACAGCTGGCTTGACGTTGCAAAAGGACGTTGCCGATGAGCACTATAGGCTAGAGTGAGTTTTCAGGGACTGATGTTCGATGTTCTGACCATTTTTTCTCCTCCAAGGTCCGTGGCTATACCCTAAACTGAAGCCCCCAAATTATACTTTTATGTTTCTGTCAATCTGATCAAAGTTCACAGTCTCACAAAATGCATTACCTGTTCTTCAGCTGCTTCTTTGCTTCCGACATTTATCCTCAACACTAGACTGAATTACGTCCTTCATATGCAAACCGGGTAATTTGGGGTGTGTTCAGAGCTGTTTATAGTAAACTCTGGTCAGACAGCTCGTGCATGTGCATAAAATTTCAGGACGATTGAGATGTATGAGGAAAAGATGTATGTGGGGTTTTTATGAATCTGATGAAAAGAGTGTGTGTGCATGTCTCCTGTTTTGTATGTACACAGATTTCTACACCTGAAGACACAGAGATTTATACATTTGGCCCCTGCAGAGCTCTCAGTGACGCACAGTTCAGCACAATAGTATCTCAAGCAGCAGTACAAGAGATTGGCTCATGTGCACTCAGCATTTCTGTAAGAGCAGAGGCTCTCCTTGATTTTATCTTTATTTATATTTTGTCTTTATTTGTCTTGCTAGACATGTGGAAATGCCAAATGCCATCAAAAGTGATGCTGTATTTGCCAGATGAGCTAATTCTGACAGCATCCTGCCACATCAAAAAAGATATGCAGAGGAAAAATGTTGCTCATGCAAAACATCTCCACCTGAGAATGAGAGGGATCAAAGAGTCTGGTGAACACTTCCCTCTCCTGTACCCACCCCTCACTTCGGTGGTGCAGAAGAAGCTACATGTGGCGATTTCCCCTTTCAGAGCCCAGCAGTCAAGCGGAGATCAGACATCGTTTGACAGTTTCTTAAGTGCTTAATATCTTCTCAGCCACTTTAATTTGTGCAGCTTTGGTTGATCTGTCTCAGCATCAACTGCTTTTCATTTGTTTGTTTTGTTTCCAGGTGAACATTTTCACTGAGGAACTGGCTCTTGTAGTTCTTGTTTTGAGCAACGTGATTCACCAAAATCCTCATGAAGTAACCCTTATACAAATATCATCACATTAACACATGCGGTGTTGACTACAGTACACTGACAACACCAGTTGTCTCCACTTGAATTCATTTAAAACAAATAAATAAATGAATAACATTTCAGGGACACTAACCCTATTACATTTCTTTGGTGGATCACGTATCAGCTTTTTTATACATGTAAAACATAACATTTGCTATATTACTTACTTGCTTTGGCAATCTGCATGAACTGTAACAGTTTTCTGCACACACCCCTGAAGACAGACAAGAGAAAAGCAGAAGAGTGTGTATGATGTGATAAAGGTGTGGCATGGAGGAGAGATGAGCAGCACGTCAAAAGACAAAACAAAAACTAAATACCGCTTTTATTTTGACTAAGGAAGCATTTTATCTTTTTCTGGCTGATTCGCCTGCTGTTAAGGAATATTTTACCTGTCTCTATGAGCTCACTAGCTAACAGTCATCACATTTGGTCACATTTGCCCTGCATTCACTTGCTGTGTGTGTGTGTGTGTGTGTGTGTGTGTGTGTGTGTGTGTGTGTGTGTGTGTGTGTGTGTGTGTGTGTGTGTGTGTGTGTGCGTAGCTTGTGTGTTTGTGTGGTTGATGCGCCCACTAAGTCCGGTTAATGGCAGCAGTGAGGCTACCTAAAGTCAACCAATTAAGACAACTTCCATATGTAGTAACACTCCTGGCCCACTCACAGTTTCACAGATGCACGCCCCAACACACACACACACACACACACACACACACACTCAGAGACACACATACACTGGGACACACACACGCTTGGACAGCCACTTTTCCCCCCTTTTTAATTAGACTCACAGACAGGTTTATTTAATTTATGCATTTCATTTGAATATGTGGCGCAGAAAAGTGGATATGGCTTAACTGTAGTCTCAGGACATAATTACATTTTCTCTAGTGGATAGAGAGAAACAGATGAGGGCTAATACATGGGGCTAATAGCACTTAAATGGCTTTTTTCTCTCTCCCCACCACCCTCCACTCCTACCGTATATACACACATACAGATTAGTACACATGGTACACTCATGTTGACTTGTCATTACACAGCCTCGGTTCAAGTCTGTACCACTGCACTGTAGACCCATCTACCTCAGTGTAAAACTGCTGATGTCAGGGATATCAAGCTAGTTCAGTTGCCCAGCTGGAAACCAAACTACATAAGAAAGCTAGGTGTTTGAAGTCCTAGAGGCACACATATCACATAGAGTGGTTTTGGAAAGTAAAGTTCAGTTTTGGGACAGTTTTGTGCACATGCTTCTGTTGATGTTCAATATTTGATAGAAGAAAAGGCAGCAGCATATTTTTGTGACAGCCTTCAATAGAGGATATAATCATTGTGACTCGGTCTTGGTGTTGGCCATAAGAGAAAGCATTTTGTCAATTTTCAGAGATAACACTTTGCCCAAAATTTGGAAAGAAAGCAAACGTAGTGAACTAGTCAAACAAGTGTGTTTCCATTGTACTGGGCTGCTGAATGGCTGCAGCTCCCTCAGGCTGACTTTTAATGTTTGTTTCTGCACTTACAGCATTAAATCTCCCATTTCTCTCCCAGACCCTGGTCCACTGCCTCAAGGCTAATTGCCCCACAGATAGCTCACATAGAACAACTCGGCATTCATTCGGACTTAACTCATTTTGTTAGCTTGTCCCTTATTTTAAATAGAGCGGACAGAACAAATGTCACTTTAATGAATATGATGCGGTCAACAGCTAGAACCTATTGCACAGCTGTTCTGTTGTGCAGCATAAGATGACCTTAGGTGTACCTCATAAACAGACAACTGAGTGACAGCAGGAGAAACCACACACAAAAGTTACATCCCATAAACTGTTCAAACTGTCATTAACTCACTTAATTCACTCACCACCCCAAGACAATAACAGCTGTAGCTCCAGTACCAGTGTGGCCGTGTCTGTTGGCTCCCTGATGCATTTGTGTCTTGAAGGCTTTCCTTGACCTGTCTTAATATCAACATCATCACCCAGGCATTTAGAAAAATTTGGCCTCTTCACTCCTGCTGTATAAGGAAGAGCAGGTCACCAGTCTAAGACTCAATATGCATTCACCTTCTAAGTTAAAGCTAGTTAAAGGGTTTTTCAGTTCAGCAGATGAGCATGGGAGGAAATCATGAGGGCACTAGGAGAACATACTGTACATGCCCCACACAGACAGACACAGCTGGTCATTCTCATCACAGCATCTGCACAAACACAAAATGACTCTCTCCTTAGTATTTTATGACAAGCAACTCAAGTGTCTGTGTGTTTGTGTGTGTGTGTGTGTGTGCTTGTGCATTCATGCCACGTTTCCCTTGATATTCCGCAGCTTCTCTCCACATTCTTGTAAACAGCTTGGCTTCTGTTAAATGCACACAAACACACACGGAGAAATGTTTTAGATTTATGACGGATAAGCGGAGTCACGAAGAGTTTCTGTAAGAAAAAAGAACAAGTGGAGGGCGGGAGAGGGAGAGAGACTGATCCAGAGATGCAGAGATGTGCTTGTGGATTTTGCGATGAATGGACGATGGAGCCCAGTACTCTAATGTGAAGGCAGGCCATCGCCGTGGAAACGGATTAGTGACCTAAATCACAGCAAGGTCCCACTCAGGTACACTCGGCGTGCCTGCTTATGTGCACGTTTTTTTCTTGCTCGTGTTGGTTGGGTGACTGTGCGTGCATCATTTTGTATTACAGTGGGTAAATTTGTGTGCATGCATAACAATTGAGTTGTTGGTACGTGTGAATTGTAGTCAGCATATTGCTGCATAAACAATAGCTGCATGTGGTGAATACGTTCTGCATAGTAAACACCTAAAGTGTGTGTGTGTGTGTGTGTGTGTGTGTGTGTGTGTGTGTGTGTGTGTGTGTGTGTGTGTGTGTGTGTGTGTGTGTGGATCAGCAACCTTGACAGTAAATAGTAGGAACAAAGTGGCATGTGTAGAGGCCAAAACATAAGACTTGTGTTGTTTTTAGAACACCGCTGCTCTGCTGCGAGGTGTAAGATGGTCACTGATGGTCAGGTATGAACACACAGTGACAGAAGAATGACATTTTGAAAAAAAATTGAAAATTCAAATTCATTAATACATTTTGTATTGTACAACAGACATGTGACATGGTCATGTGTTTGGGAATACAAAATATATTTTTTTAAACTTTATCTGTGCAGCATTCAGAATCGTGTCGCACGTAAGACCTTGTCAGACTGTTGTTTTCTGCTGTGTGACTCATGAGGAATCACTTCTGCTTTGGGCAGGGTGATATGGACTAAACATCCTATCACTGATTTTTGTTTACAATATATATATATATATATTTGTTTACAATATATGATACAGCCTAACCTGCTGGGCTGAACATCGACCACAGTATACAATATCAACCAATATGCAAATGTCAAGTATCGACACATCTCTCATTGCTCTCTGGTCATGTGGAAACTGACCAGCTACGAGATGTCAGATGGAAACACTGTTTTTCCACAGAATGTGGACACAGAACACTGGAGGTAAACTTTCCATGCAAGACCATACCTCTTTTTTTTTTCCGAGAAACTTCCAGAGCCCAGATAGCGCAGACAGAGGCAAAACAGTTAATAAAGGCTGAAACAGAAGCTGGGAATGGAGGATTTCATTGTCAGTCGGACTTCATTGTTTTGCTGCAAATGCTTTAAGGTTGGAGGTCAGAATAATCTTGAATAGAAGCATCTCATCAGTCTCAGTAATAAAATAAAACAAACAAAACGCCACTGAATAGATTAAACAAATCATACAGAGTCTGCTTTCAGACGGACAACAGCACTGCATGACAAAAACACATTCACGTGGTCAAGCTGAGTCTTGACATTTCCCCACTGGGAAATGTCAGCAGGGCATGTGCAAAACTGTTAAACTTGTCCTTATTTATTTTGCCACTATTGTAATTATTAGGGGTGGGAACAATCTTCTTTCAATTAAAAAAAGGAATGTTTATTTTATTAATTTCATTGGATTCTTTCCTTTGCACCAATTTCTGATTCCTCATAACTCATTCTGTTCCTCTGCTACTTAACTGGCCAGTTATAGCAACCCTAAAGGTCAAAGATCAAAATCAAAAGTCCAAATGGGTTTAAGTCAAACATATAGCCACAACAAGGTGGATAGGAAAGGGGAGCAATACATATAAGTAAATATCTTTGTTTTCCATTGGGTTTCTTGTCATAGCTCTAGGTTTATGAGCAGGAACAGTGAATAAGACTAAGACTAAGACCTAAATGGCCCACTTCAGCTATAGAATGGCATTTTGCAACATAGTCAGAATTTTTGTTTAGATTATTGAAATCATTTAGGCCACTGCTGATGTCTGACTCTCTTTGGGTTCTTCGCCACTTCAGGCCTCTCCTGTCTCTGCCAGACGTGTCTTCCTGTCCATGGAGTCGTAGCTGTGATCAGAGCCACAGTAAATCACCTCTGTACCTCCAGTGGTATCAGACGCTGTATTCAGTCCCGTGCTGGTGTCTAGCCATGTTCAGTCTTAGCCTAAGCCTGGTTTAGGTGAGCCCTGTCGCCCACAGTGCCTCGTCCTGTGGTCTGAGGTTCTTTTACAGATAAACTCCAGGGCCACTGGCTGAACAGCTATGTGAACCGTGAGCTAATAAGGTAATGGTAGCTAGCCACAGCTCAGGACCACTACAAATGAAAAACAGTTGTCAGTTACTACTGTGGTGTGCTGCACTGTATAGTTTATATGGATTTACATACAGTATATTTGCTATAATGTGCAATAATGTGCTTTAGTGTTACAAATCAGATGGTAAGGGATGGTGTCTTATGACTGGTTCATTTCTGGAATTTTCAAAAGCCAGGTCAAATGAATATAGGGATTGAATATTTCCCTTTCTTTCTTTCTTTCTTTTTTTTTTTTACATGAGTCAGCAGTGTGTCTCCTTGTCGCGGTCTGAATGGAGGCTGAATGAGCGTGTCTGTACAGCTGCAAGCCTCAGTTCACAGAAAAGGGAGGTGGAAAAAAAAGAGGAATCAGACAGAGACGAGGGAGGATGATGACTGTGATAACATGTGATGGAAGAGGGGAATAGGAGAGAAGTTTGCTACGGACCAGGATCCTGGTTTAATCCGTCAATTAAGCAGAGTGATCAGAGAGATGTTCCCTGAGCTACACACACCTATTGGTAGCTCTTCTCTCTCCTCAAGTGGAATCTAGAATAGTCCATGAGACATCAACCGCTCCTGTACAAGTGTCCTTGTACCTAAACAACTGAAGAGGTCAATTCTCACTGTCTCCAGAAATTAAATACATCACCATCCTCAAAACAACAAGACCTTCATCGTACTTTATTGTAAGGTGGTAATTTGGTTAGGTTTAGAAGAAAAGTACTTGCTTAGGTTCATGATGGCATTGTTTGAGTTCAACCAGAGGCGTGTTGTCATATTTTTTTTTTCTTTTCAGCGCCGAATAGAATACAGAATGCAACCTACAGGTAGTCTCATTTATACCTGTGACACTTATACCTTTATACCTTGTTAAAACAGCACTTAAACAAATGGTCATGTTCATGGTTCATATATGCAAGGCTTATATGCTTAAAGCACACAAAGAGAAAAAGTAAAGCTTGCGGGAGTCTTTGCTTTGTTATGGATTGGCATGTCTTTCTTAGAGCAGGAATAAAAGAGGGGGAGAGACTGGATAAATGAGATGAGGTTAAAGACAGAGCAGAAATCCTTTTTGTTTGGAGTGATGCCTCCGCAAAAGAGTGGGGCAAAAAGGTAGCACAGTTGCATCTCTCCAAAAGAGACAGAAAGAAGACAGAGAAAATCTGTTAGAGAAAGAACAGTTTTAATCCTTAACTTCAGACTCACACCTCTCAGAGGGTAGAGCCACAGCAGTGACTGGTACACTAAGCTTTACTTGCGCTGACACACACACACACACACACACACACACACAAGTCTGCAGTAGATTTCCATGTAAAGTGACAGCAGGGTCAGCGTTGGCATTTTAACTGCTGACCCATTTGTCTAGATGAGGAGCCTTCTCTTTGTCTGACAAACACACAAGTGCATGGCTGCAGCATTCACAAAAACACGGGTGAATCCATCCACATGCCATCACCTTTCTTATTCAAACCCTAAAGACATGTGTAACTAAGAAAGAGGAACATTTTGCATTGCATCCATTCACTTCACAAACAGCCAGAGTCGGTGTGTGCGCGTCTGTCTCTGCAGATAGACACATGGTGTGGTAGTAACTGTCTACATGACCCAAGGGTGTATCACTTCACATGCAGTACGTTCAATCGATCTTGACACAAGTAGAATTAGATGGAGACAAATGAAAACAATAGAAGCAGCCTATAAAGGCTCTCTGTGTTCATGCTCTTTTTCTCAGCATGATTGTGAACGCACCCCTGTAGCACTGTGGAGTGTGCAGCTCTGGGAACTAGTGTGTAGTTGGTGGGGCTATCTTGCTTGCAGGCCTATAGATGAGCCTTTTTCAGGCACTCTGCATATGTTTGGGCAGTTTAAGCAATGTGGGATTTCAGAAACTGATACAGATAATTTTGAACAGTTTACTTCAGA
Source organism: Acanthopagrus latus (assembly GCF_904848185.1). Taxonomy (NCBI): domain Eukaryota; kingdom Metazoa; phylum Chordata; class Actinopteri; order Spariformes; family Sparidae; genus Acanthopagrus; species Acanthopagrus latus. Next base: position 30,653,057 of record NC_051039.1, on the reverse strand, counting down.
TGTTTTAACCTAACAAGTATATAGTTAAGGGGAAACATTTTAGCTTTTGTTTTATATATAATATACATTGAAATTCCTCCTTTGTTCCAGTTTGGAGGTTTCCGTCCCATTTCCTTCCTGCCGCAAATATCTTACTTCTCACTTTTATATAATGACTTATTTAATTCAGACATAGTTGATGCAGTGCAACAGTGGGGTGGTAAAGTGTGTGTGTGTGTGTGTGTGTGTGTGTGTGTGTGTGTGTGTGTGTGTGTGTGTGTGTGTGTGTGTGTGTGTGTGTGTGTGTGAGGTAGAGAGTGTGTCCTTTATCTAAATGTGTAATAATAATTTGGTGTAACGTGTGTTCAACTAATCTCTTACCCTTGAACTACTGTCTACCTGCAAAGCAATAAATCACCCTGAGCGAGTGAGTGTGTGTGTGTGTGTGTGTGTGTGTGTGTGTGTGTGTGTGTGTGTGTGTGTGTGTGTGTGTGTGTGTGTGAGAGTGAGAGAGAGAGAGTGAGTGACTGTAATAAATCACTTTCCATGGGTTTCCTCCAGTGCTGTGCTGCAGTACACTGATTATAAAGAGCGTATCAGACACAGAAGGAAAGAGTAAAGTCAACCAGAATAGGAATAAAGTGAGGGGGTGGGGGTGGGGGTGGGGGTTTTGGGGGGTGGGGGGGGGGGGGTAGTGGGCAAGGGGAGGTAGGGGAAAAAGAGAGAGAGAGAGAGAAGAGATATAGCTGTATATGCACCCATTCATTTCAACATTTCTCATTAACAAACATACGGACACACACATATTCATACACACAGTTGGATGTAACAGCTGGAAACACTAACCTTGACAGTGTTCATGTCTTACACCAGGGACGAGAACCCATGACCCCATCTATCCACTGAGCTCTGTATGCCATCCACTAATTATTTCTTGTGTTGGGTTAATACCACACATGCATCTGTTCACAAGTGCAATCTGTGTTATAAATGTGTGTCACATATAGTTGCACTGTTCTAGGAATAAATATTCACTGAAAACTTACAATGAGGAAACAGAGTATACTGAATGCAATAATTCAGCAGTACTCTGTAACTGTGACAACATAGTGAAGTATTACTTAAGATATGTTGGATATTCCAGCACATAACATGCATGCATATATATTGTGACCATCACCATACCATTATTATATTTATACAGTATATTTCAATAATAAAGCAACTGATGGGGCCTCATAAACAAATGGAAACTGAATGTGAGCATGGTGAAGACTGACCATTCAGAAACCACACACTGATTGTCATGTGTCACATGTCACAGTCAGTTGAGCAGAATGCAGCTCCAATCAGGATAATTATGAGTTAGTGAAATATAGACGATTATTGCAAATGGTGATCCACATAGTACCATCTGTTCCGCCCTGCCACACACACACACACACACACGCACACACACACACACGTTTGTACTGATATCCCAATCTAATCCATACCTAATTGTAACCCTTAAGCTTGAACCAAGTCTTAACCCTCAAACAGCCTCTCGTAGCACCTTCACTTTTCAAAAATGTCCTTATTACCAAGGTCTAGTCTCTAATTGGTTCTCACAGAGATCACTGCTGAAGATACACACACACACATACACACACACCAGGACAGAATGGAACACCACACACACGATGGTGAGGCAGGAAGAAAGGAGGCTGTTGAAACAGATTGAGCTGGACACACAAACACAGACTCTTAGGGATTACTGCTTTCATTGACAGATGAGAGATGGCTTTAATTTCATTTGGTCATTGAACAGACTGACTTTACACAACAGACGTGGGGGTAGTGATGGAATGTAACTAAGTACATTTACTCATTCACTGTACTCAATTAAAGTTATAAAATACTTAAGTATTTCCATTTTCTGCTACTTTAGGCTTCCCACGCACTTCATTTAGGATGAAAATGTTGTACTTTTTACTCCACTTCATTTATCTGATAACTTTAGTGACTAGTTACCTTCCAGATAACATATTGCATCACAGCACAAGTAGCACAATTTAAAATGTATTTATTCTATCAGCAATAGGATAAACATATATAATATAACAGATAAATTAAATAACAGAATGACAACCCTTAACTACATTTTGCTTTTGATATGTAAGCACAGTCAATGTCAGATACTTTCTCTCAAGAACTATTAGTTTTGGTGACTTTCACTTTTACCAGATTAATATTTTAACATACAACACTGCACTGGGGTAATGATAAAATGGTCGGGCATGATTCCATTTCACACACTGCTGAATTTTCCTGATATGACAAGATTCAACATAAGCAAATAACTAATACTGTTAAGAATATAGATGTGATCTTTAGAACTGGATTAATTTTGGTCTTGGGTTCAAAGTACTGAACGCAACGCAAATGATATTACTGTTGGATATTTTGAAGCCAGTGTGTGAACATTTAATAATAATTCTGTAATGACGTTTTTCCTTTGTGGACATACTACAGTACATGCTCAAGACAGTTAGAATTAGTACTTAGTTGTTGGGAGATGGTAGCTGAGCCAAAATGACAAATGACAGAGACGTACAGATTGTCCCTTGTTGCTGTCCACTTCATACAAGTATGTCATTCAGTGTCCTCCCTCAGATCCATGGACAGTGAACAGGTGTCTGTCTCAAACAGAGGAGACAGTCCTCCTTCCACACTGCAGGGGAAAGCCTGCATGAGCTAAACACTCTCAGCTTTGATGGGTCGGATATGTTTACTGTATTTTGTTTACTGTATGCTGTGTCAGTAGTGTTATCTGCATACACTTCACTTTACACAGAGGCTTTTGGTATTCCACTGGCACTGGTGTGACAGGAGAGGTAGAACAGGACCAGAGGCGATGCTCGGAGTTCTAGTAAGGTCAGCACACATTGCACTCATCTTATGCACACACACACACGCACACACACAAACATAGATATAGAGAGAGATTCAACTTGGAGGTCACTGTTGGCCTAAAGGCAAAAGCAAAGCCGTCACTCAAGAAACACAAAGAAAGACTGTGTGTGTTTGTGTGTGTGTGTGTGTGCGTGTGTGTGTGTGCGTGTGTGTGTGTGCGTGCGTGTGTGTATTCTTGTGTTTATGTGACCTGATTTGTCAACGAGGCAGTGTTTTCAGCAGACACCATTGTGTGGCAGGGACTGCTCCTTTTGTAACAGGTTAGAAGACACACATAGCATGCATGACTGCACACGCACACATACACACACACACACACACGCACACACTTTACTCCTCTATGTGAGACATGAAGCACCGATCTCCCAGCCTCTCTGTTGCCTCAGGCCCAGTTGGCTGCTCACACTCTACATGTTAATGGATACAGGCTTGATCTAATTTCTTGACAAGAAATATAGTCAAGATATAGAAGACATACAAAAGTAGTGAATGCAGAAATGTGAGTTCAGGATTTCTTTGTTAGCACATAAGTTTGTTTTTGATTCATACTGTCAGAGTGCTTCACTCAGTACTCAGTACTCAGTACAGTCCATGTAAAATGGGAGCACAAGCAAGTTGTCACGCTGTCTTTTTTGTTGTTTGATGCTTAAACCTGTTGTTCACTGTCCACATTTGGGATAGCTGAAATGTATGCGTTGTCATTGTCACCACATGAACTAGAAATAAAGTGAGAGGGTTCCCTGACACTATATTTCTCCACTGTAAATTCCCATGTTCCAAAGTTTTCTTTTGATGATATTCTAAATGTTCCTTATTGGGATTGTAGGACCGGTTGGCCGCCATACCAGAGTGTCAGCTTTTGACGAAATGGTAACCATTTCCACCTTATAACTTGATATCTCTGTAATAAAATAGCATGTACTGTGTCTAAGAACAAGTATCTACTGAAAAACTGAAGAGAAGACAACATTTCAGAAAATACACCAAAGAGAAGTGCTCAGCAACACTGGGAGGTGCACATTTACGATGCCGATCTTGTAATTTTCCACTTCTTACCTTTGTCTTTAAGAAATTAGGGGATTTGATTGGCTGGCTGCTCTGAGGAGGCCAACTGATGAAAGGTGCCTGTTGAAAGAGAGGGTAATGTATTGCTCTCTGTTGTGGTTTCCCCTATGGACAGGCCTAGTTTATACCACTCCACACACACACAAATCATCCCTCCAAAGGACATATTAGCAGAAAAAAAACTGATGTCAGGGGACAAGGCACACCTTGTGTGCGTGTGTGCGTGTGTGTGTGTGCACGGTTGGTTATACACATGAGTATGTCATGGAAATATTGTGACTGCTCTGCATCTCCTTTTCACAGTGGCAAAGTAACACCTGTTATGCAAAACACCACAGCTTGGATTAGCCCTGTTGCCACATCCAGTGAATCACAGGCAGCATGTTTTGTTTAGCCTTTCTGGCCAGTCCTCTGATTTGTTAAAAAGCTTTACTTGCCCCAATTGGTCAGTGTTGAACCATTCAGAGCAACTTAGAAACCAAAACAAACAAAGTCAAATCAAATCAGAAATGGCATTAAAAGTAGTGGTTGTGTTTATGTGGTGGAAGATTTTTTGTCATCTGTTTCTCCTCTATAGTCAAATAAATGTCAGTGCCGGCTGTGTGTAGGTGTGTGACTATAAGCTTGTAGCATGAGTCTCTCTGTCATCATGGTTGTTACTGTAACTGTTCCCAGAGGACACAGTGGCTTAAAGGTTAGGTTGACATGATCTCACAGAGTCAAAAAAGAGAAAGAGACAGGTAATGAAGAAGGGAGAGTGAAAGTGTCAGGCTTGTGAGTGCCAACTCTAGAGCACACTTAAAGGAACAATTCACATTAAAATGAAAATTCAGTCATTATCTACTTACCCCCCATACTAGGGGACAGTGGGATAGTGTTTTTTGAAATGATTAAAATGTGTGGAAGCCTCGAGATCCTAGACTAATTTAAAAAGACATTATTGACACCCTCAATGTGTGGCTGAGCTCTAACACCCACTGGAGGTGTCCTGGGGAAGAACTCTTTTCAAGGCAAACACAGTTTCTATCGCTCCTGGGATGACATGAGGCCATTAGTCTGGAGTCCTGCTTTTAGTTTAGCACCTACAGTGAAGTTCTCAGCTTAAAAAATGTCAACACGGGGTTGAGTAGATAACGACTGAATTTTAATTTGTTGGTGAACTGTTGAAGTTTCTCGTTATTTTCTTTTTAAGGGTAGACATTCACAAAAACTAATTAGGAGGGTAAAGTCCCAGTCACCATTATAATTTCTTTCTCAGCACTGAACTATCAGAGTATGTGTGTGTGTGTGTGTGTTGGCAAGGTACACGATAAGAAGGATTTACTGAATGTGTGTACAGTCAATTGTGTGTGTACAGTCAATTGTCTGTGTCCAGTCTCAATTGGAATTGTAGGACTGTATTGTGTATTGTATTAAGAGGAGGAATGCAATAACAAATTAATCAGCATGTATGTAACCGCCTGGCTTGACACCATGTTTATGGATTTCTACACACCCATACACTTGGACATTGCCTATTTAGCAGTAGAGTGACATTAACTATATACACTCATAGAGTGTATCATCGACATAGATACTGAATGATAAACATCAGAACTCAAAAACTCAAGTCAAAAGTTATCACATCATGAAAACTATCCATTTGTGTTTATCTTTTTATGAATGAAGGACGTATGTAAGAGGGTCTGACCTCGGCAGATACCTCTCTATCTGTTGTCAAATGGCAGCAGGGTGGACAGACTGTGGCTGGGTGTGTGTTGTCTTTTAGTATCCTTTGGGCTCTTGACAGTCTCACCTCACTGATGTCACTGATGCTCTGTAGATGACACCAGTGATGTTCTGGTGGTTTTAATCGTCTTCTGCAGAGTCTTCTTTTCCTGGGCCGTCATGAACGATGCCATTGTTGTGTGCTAGAACACTTTTTTATTGCTTCTCTGTAAACGTTGAACAAAAAAGACACTTCCTGACCAGCTAGTTATCTCTTAAGGTGAATATACTATATATGTAAAATACACTGTATGCAATATTCTCTATGAATATTGGATCAAATTGTAATGTGTCTGCCTCAACACAGATATTTGGATGTATTCATTTTAACCAAATTTCAATTGAGATTAGCTTAGCTTCCATGTACCCCTTTGCAGCTGTACTGCCCTAAGGGTTACTTCTGTTTCTCAATTGCAGTGACTGATTTCTGATCATTGTGCATCACAGTAATGTGTTTTGCAATGGTCCACGCCTGTAGACTCATTTTGGGCAAATGTGAATGCAGTGATACAAGGAAAATTTGCCCAATCAGACATATGGCTCATTAAACCAGATGCACTGTAGGCACCACGTGCAACAGAAGGTATTGAGTATGTAAACATAAAACACAGTTTGAGGCACGCATTACATCCTGAGATATTCCGTCTGCTGATTGCAGCCTCTTAGATATAATCTCTGCTTCACTCACTATGATCACAATAGGCATGTTGTTTTCTTCCTTTCCTCTGTGCTGGGAAATTACATGCACCAACAGAATACCAATAACTTACTGCTGAGTGGCCATTTAGCTACTCCTGCAGGTAGTATGTAGCCCGTTTGTGTGTATGTGTGTTTATGCATGTATCTGTAATCTGTATGAAGCATGAAATATAATTTTCTTGTTCAAACAACAAAACACAATCAAAGCTGCAAGCAGTGGTGATCGGGCCTTCGCCGCCCACATATGTTGGGCGCTGTTGGAGGGCATGCATGTAGGTGTCTGCATATACACGCGTTTACTGGACGTTGTTTGAATTGGTAAAGAAACACTGCCTGTGCCCATCAATTATGTGTGTGTGTGTGTGTGTGTGTGTGTGTGTGTGTGTGTGTGTGTGTGTGTGTGTGTGTGTGTGTTAGTGGCTTTTGATTTTACTTCTGCTTTGTTTTGCTTGCAATTATTGTGTAAAGCACTTTCTGCTACATGTTATTTGAATGAAACATGCTATATAAATGAACTCTTGACTGACATGACGCTGACTTCCTGAGTGTCCAGTGGGTGGCCCTGTGACACACAGTACTGATGCATATATGTATTCAGGGTGAAACCCTCTACATGTGTGACCAATTAGGTGTAGATGGGAAAGTGTTTGTTGGAGTTATAAGGACTTCCTGCATTATGGCAAAGCATCAAAATTGACCTCACTCCGATGGCCACCAGGGATAACGGATAAGTTTTCATTTTCAAGGTCTGAGGATGATACTGACTGAATGTGAAGTCTGTGGTGTTAATTTGGCTGCAAAATCTCAACTTTGAATCAAAATTGCAGACTGCCTGTTGGACTGAGGGAATGGGTCCAACAGGGATTTTTGTGCGTCTGGCCATGATACATATGCAGACTGAAAGTTGTGCATGTAGGAGGCAGGGCTTCAAGCTTGAAATCTTGTAATTGGTGGGGATTCAAGCTTGAAATTTTCCAGGGGGCGCTGTGGAGCCATCTTGTCATTGAAAAAGCCCAGACCCTAGCAGATATTAATGTTTGTGACTCGTGATGAATGTATAAACTTTGTCTGTAGGTACAAACAGGGAAACACCATTAGGGGGCGCTACTGAGCTGTTGTGCCACACCTGAGGGCAGTTGTTGTATCAAATTAACATACTTATGAGTTCGAACCTAGGTGCTAAATAAGGTGAGTCTGTAAACATCCTGAACACTGGTAGAGCTCAGGCCCTAATTACGAACCAACAACCAATCTGACATTATGACAATCAAACCATTGTATAATTCATAAATCCTAACTTTAGATGATGCAGAAGGCCATTTAAAGGCTTAGATTTGCCTGACACACTGAATTATCAAGCAGTTCTAGTCTTCAAAATGTCAGTGAGTGAATAAGGCTCAAAAGAGTGAAGGACCTTTGTCAAATACTGTAACATCATGCTGGGATCACATTAGTCACTCTTTCTACAAAACTGTTTGGTTCTAGTTCTGAGTTCTACAGTTTTGAGATGCTGGCATCTAATTAGACAATAATGTCACCACTATCTAACCTTGTCAATGTCAGCCCTGTTCAGATACTGTTTTGCAATAGGCATTGCATTAAAACCCGTAATTTGTCAAAAATCTGGCCCCATTAGTGTTTGTAGTATATTGCACCCTAACTTTATATCATTTTTTGACCTTAATTTGTCTAGGGGAAGTTCGAAAGGCAACTGCCAAGATATCGTAACTGTAGCTTGTAATGATTTGAATTAAAATGTAAATGTGGCTGTTATTGATTTATCCGGGGGAATTGTATGAAGCAAGGCTGAACACACCCACTGTGCTGCACAGCTGTGGGTGAGCACTGTGGAAGAGAGTTCACAGGAAAACAGTGGGAAAGATAAGAAGTCGAGGAAAAGACTGGAGAGAGAGTACAGAGGGAGGCTACCTCAGGATACAACTGCAAACAGTTCCGTGTGTGTGTGTGTGTGTGTGTGTGTGTGTGTGTGTGTGTGTGTGTGTGTGTGTGTGTGTGTGTGTGTGTGTGTGTGGGAGCGTGTGTGTCAGCCAAAACCAAGCCAAGCAGGGATGAAGAATGAGGAGGCACTGAAGGAGCCAGGTGTTCAAAACATGCAGACAGACAGACAGACTGAAGCCCCATCCTCACTGCCTTTTGAGTGCAGGGATCCTGCGCCAATTCACCGCATCCTCCTCTGTGTGAAAGTTTCAGATGCAGCGACGGGTGAAATTTCACTGCAGCTCTGATGCGCCTCCAGAGGTAGTATCAGAGGCACAGCAGAGGCAAACCGTACCTGTGTGAATGGATTAACCGGCAGTGTGGAGCGGGGGGGGGGGGTCGAACTGACAGTCACAACTATCACAACTACACAGATCCTTCACTCAACTAAATAAAGAGAAATGTCCCACAAAGCAACGTTATATGACCAAGCAAAAGTAATTACTGCGGCGAAAATGCAGCGTCTCTGTGTGAAAAGGGCCAGACAGACAGACACACACACACACACACACACTGTGGCTACAACACCAGGATGACATCTAAGGTTGCATTTGTTTTGTTTGACAAGGCTACTTGGTTGTTTCTATCAAAGAAATGTCTCCAGCACTCTCTCATTGAGAAACATTTAACTCTACAGAAGAAAGAATATAATAAGATAATTAGATAGTTACAAAGTAAACAAGCCACAGAAATGTCTTCATTGGTAACAAGTCACACAACAGAATGTTCTTGTTAGGTTGTTTTCCTCCACGTTTTGGCCCTGACCAAGTGGTTTTGTGCCTGAACCTAACCAGAGCATTAGCTCAGCATTGTAACAAGATACATAGGTGAAGATCGTAGAAAGAAATGAAAAGTTGTGACCTGAAGGATGTAAAGTTTTACAAGGTTTTGAAAAATGCAGTGGTCACGTTAAAGAGATTTTTCCTGAGTTTTTCTGTGAAGCTTCTTCATTCCTTTATGTGATGCAGGGGGTGTACCTTCAGGAAGAGCAAGGACATCAGGAGAAACAGAGTCTCCTGATCATGTCGTTTCTGGAGTCTTGGCAGCTTCGTTTCCGACTACAGAACACTTCCAAGTCTTTGAAGCGCCAAGTAGTTCTACCGCTTATTCCCTCATGATGTGAATGCAGCAATACCTCCTTCCCTCGGGCACCGTGACAGATGCCAGGAGGCACCTCGCCATTTGACAGACTGAGATTTTCATTGCAAAGTTATTTTTACTCCATTGATCAGAGCCTTTAAAGAATATTGTCTTGAGCCAGAACAACAAGCTCCCAGGCAATCATAGCTGAGCGTTACACCGTTTCCCCACGGAGCAAAGTGGACAGCCGCATGGACCTTTTGACAATCACAGTATCTGCCTGCGACCCATATACTGAAATACTTATATACACAGTACATACTTGAATTCAGTAAGTCAAGGTAGGTATGGTTTGGGATTCTTTTTTAGGCCTAAAGCAATTTTTCAGTCTGTTTCTCTCACCAGAAACTCTTCCTTTCTCTACCTCCCTCGCTCTCTCTCTCTATACTCCCTGTGACAATGTGCTCTCCCACGGTGTCTTTGATACAGAGAGAGTGACAGAGACTGAGAGAGCGGGCAAAAACACACTGTCAACTTAGATTCTTCCCAAAGCCTGGGACAATGCAGGTGAATTTTGGGAAAGATGGGTCAGGGACATATAATTACCAAAAATGGGAGCTCTTGGTGGGGTGAAACATTAAAGATGTTTCACGAACAGGTTGTGCTTTTGTTGTAGCTGGAGCAAAAATAAATATATAAATAAATAAGAGCAGGTGAGATGGAAGTCACTGCTGCGTGCACACATTCAAAGTCAATGGCAGGCTCTGGTCTCTCATGGAGCTTTACTGTACTGCACAAGAACATGTTTATGTCCAGCTGCACAGATGTCTTATTATGTATTATTTTCCCATTTTATTCGAAATGCGTAAGAAGGTGTGGTGGCCGTGGTCGAACTAGTATTTGATTCTGAATGCTTGAAGGGGTTTCGATGTAACAACTTAGGACATTTTACATGTCTAAATACCACTTTTATTGGCCCTGTGTGAGTGGATTCCAACATGACGTGAAAGATGAGACCTTCCTGTCTTTTACTGGCTGCCTACAGATGCCTGTGGACGATTTGTCGATGTTGTTCTGTGAAGGACTCAGTTTGGATTTTCTGTGATGGTCCTACGGATTTGAATTTATGCACATTCTTGAGTGCCTCGTCTCAGTGCCACCCTGCACTCTGAGCCACAAGAAGCAAGAGAATCAGTAGTACAGTTTAGAAATGGAGCTTGCTAACAGAAACTACAACTGGCTTCCAGCACCACAAAAAGGGCCTCACAGAGCTCCTTTAAATACAAATACATTTTAAGTATAAAAAAATGATCTGACCATTACCATGGAAAAAAAAAAAACTGCTGAATCTATCTGTGAGACTGGCTGGTTACTTATGTCAACACGTCCATTAGCATTACACTAAGGGGTGCACTCACACTTGGCAATCTGTACCGTGCCCAAGCATGTTGTCCAAAGTCCAGTTTATGTGACTAGTGTGAGGTCAAACTCAGTTATTACCTTGGCCGTGACACAACTGAAGAAGTGTGCTCCGAAATGGTACAGTTGCTCATGCACAGGCACAAGCATGGTTGCACAATCTGGACCTGAGGCATAATGATGCATATCACACCACATGGCATTAGTCAGTAAATCCAGGAATATGAGAGGGTCTCGATGACCAAAACGACACAATATATGCCACAACGGAATCAGTAAAGGTTCTCCATTGTGACGCGACCATGCTACGAGGTGGAGCGATGTGAGTGCAGGCCGGTGGGGTGTTTCGGCACAGTGCAGAGCAACTCGGCCAAGTGTGAGTGCACCCTAAGGCTCTACCTGCTGCTCTGGAAAGTTGCCAACCCCAAACAGTAGTGTCTTAGGGTTTGCACACAGCTCTGGCTATTAGCATCAGACAGTTCTATTTTATTTCCATGTTGCCGGCTAATAGGATTGTTGCTACTTGTGTTGTGCTGGGCTAACAGTTGTCGCACTACTTCCCCAGTGTTCAAGTGTGTTTGCCGTCTTCATTTTCTTTAAGGCTAGCAACAGCATTATCAATCAGTTGGCAGTATATGTTAGAATTAGCTAACAGGTAAATCATTTCAACTTGCTGTGCTATGCTTGCTAACAGTGAGAGAGACAGACGGTTCAACTATAAGGTGATTAATTTACATCCTCTAATTAATTATAGTTGGGTGACCAAATGTTTGTCTATTTACATCCATCTGTAATCACCTGCATGCTGAGTTTCCTGGTCCAACAAGTAAACCAGAAGTGGGTGTGGCCAAAATGATTTATAGATGTGGGGGGGATCCCAGATTAACCATATGTAATCCAGCACCAAAGGTTGTTTCTATTCACATGCCACAAACGTTCTGATTTGGACTACTGAGACAGGGAAGGGACAGGGAAGTTTTAAGAGGCTGCATCTGTAGACTATCAAAGGATAAAAAACAAAAGACTACCAGATTAAAACTGACGAGAAATATTTCGGAGGATCAATTCAGCTGAAGGGCTTTTAATAGAAAACCAGCGCGGTGCTGATCAGTTCTTATGTGGTGTTATTTTAAATCTGTTTACATGGAGCTGATAGACTGTGGTGTTAGTCTAGAACTGCAGAGTCACAAATGACTGTCAGGATAGGCTGGAAGATGGCTGAAAGGGACAATACTGTGTGTGTGTGTGTGTGTGTGTGTGTGTGTGTGTGTGTGTGTGTGTGTGTGTGTGTGTGTGCGTGTGTGTGTGTGTGTTTGAAATTCCCTGATGCTTGTGAAAGCAATGAGGAATGTGTTCTGTCCGTGATCTGCTGGTGAATGCCCATATGAAAAAAATTACATTACATTTTTGTGTGTTTTGGAGAGACAGGGACAGAGCTTCATTCTCAGCATCAATTTCTGTATAAAAGCAGTTATTTTCCTGCAAATGAGCTGACATCGATTTTGTATACCAATGTGAGAGATCAAGGAATTTAGATAGAGACATTACACATTTTCGTCTGTAAAGCCAGCCACCATGGCGGGTGCTGTTAATGATTTTTTTTTTTAAATTCCTTTGCTTTTTCACATCTAATTTCATTCTTTTGAGCCAGCACATTTGTATGGAATGCAAGGCTGGCCAGAGTTATCTGTCTGGGCAAAACACACACACACACACACACAAAGACTCTCAAACACAAACAAACAAAGAGTGAAGCCATTTAGCATTCAGAAGTCACTAAATGTCAAGGTTACCACATCGATACACAATTGATTGCACGCTCTGCTTGTGAGTCTGGTCTCACCATCTTTCAGTCAGAAGTCAGTGGCAGTAGAGATGCAATGTGGAACTTATCCATCTCTGACATGGAATGTGTAACAGTGTAGAGTGAAGAGGAGGAGATGGGGGAGGGATGGAGAGGGACGGGATGGATGGATGGGTCTGTGAAAGACTGTAGGACTTACCCCAGGTCTGAATTAACAGTGTGTGTTCAGGTTTTTGGAAGCAGCTCGGGACGTCTCTATTGTGACTCTATTCGGCAATTCTAACCAGGAATTGTCCTTAAGTCGCTGTAACTATGTCAGTCTCATCCACAGTCCACACCATAAGCTCACAACACCACACGTCATTGCTGTGTCATTTTAAGCTATTGGTTTCTGTTTGTTGTTGACATTTTTTTTCATTCTTCAAGTTCATCATTCCTTTTTTTGGGCTGTGTTCTTTCATAGGTTCTCCAATGCCCTCCCCCTCCTGTCCATCATCTGTCATTGACCAATCACACCCACAATCAGCCAGTCCACATGGCAACCCATTGTTAGGTGACAGGGCTGAGCCATACTCAGAGAAAGAGGAGGAGGAGGAGGAAGAGGAAGAAGAAGAAGAGGAGTATGCAGCCCGATTGTACTTACCTGTAACACATGGTAAAAGCACTTCACTCACCTCATTTGCAACATTTAAGAAGGTCTTTCATGTCAGTCTTATTGTATACATTTCAAAACAAGGTTCAAAAATCATAGAAATGAGCACATGATTTAATATTCAATAGTTTCAATTTTCTTACAGGGTTTTGTCATCCCATATGTTCATAAAAAAAACTAGATATTTCAACTGGATATTGCTCTCTGTCTGCATTTGGCTTTGACTTTCATGTGTAGGAGATGAGCATGAATGGATTATTTTGGAGATCACATTATTTTCCACTCCTTCCTTTTGGGAACTTTTACATCTCAATCTAAACATCCAGCTGCTGCAGGAAATGAATGCAGCAAATGTGACATGCTCTGAACGTACACGTATTTCTGTCATAACTATACAAGTAGTAAAGGATGACAGGTGGTTTTAAAACAAGTAGTTCAGTAACTGATTTTCAAACAGACATAATCCTTGAGGTCAACTTAATTCATCCTATCTTCCTCTATACTCTGTTCAGCCTCCCTGGATTCCTGTTTTTCATGTTGATGTATGTTGAATGTTGAGATCACTCCTGACACACGGAGGCTTGAACCTCTAATGACTTTCAGTGTGCTGCACTAAAAGATATTCAAACAAAAGAGAGCAATTCGTTTCGACAGTCCAAGTGCAGGTGATTCTTGGTATCTAACAAACAAACAAGTATAGAAAGTGGGATGGAGTAGCCTTTGCAAGACTTCATGAAAGCAGGACATATTGAAAGTGATCTCCTGAAATGTAAAACTTCTGTTTATAACTGACATATTTGCTGCAGCAGCCGTAATCAGAGGTATATCATAGTCATCCTCACACATTCAAGCTCTGTTACTTCTTCCCCAAGTCTATCTGCCAAAATCATTGCATGGATTGTTCAGCCAAATTGCCAGAATAAATGTTGGCAATGTACATTTCTTACCGTTCTTAAGGTTTTTGTTTATTTTGTGACAACACTGTAGCACCCAAAACTCTTGGTTAGATGTAAGAAAAGATCTTGTTTGGGCTTACGACACAGGTTTTGTCTGGACAAACACAGCTTGGAATTGTCAAGAGGTCTCAGTAAAAATGTCAACTGGTTGGACACTTACTGATGTTGAAACACTGTCTCAGCCCTCTCAGCTAACTCCACCTCCATCTCCTCTTTGTAGAAATGTTTATACTGTACATAGCCTAGTACATGTAGAAATGTGAACATTTGAGTGGTTTAATGGACTGTTACCTGCCAACATTTATCCTGTGACTGGACTTGGATTTTTATGCTTCCATAGTCTAGGACACTAGACAATACATTAGTGAAGACAATATGTACATAATGTAGACAATATTTTTCATGCTCATTTTTAGCAGTGGACACATCAATTTAGGCAGCTGTCTTGTTTGATAACAGTCCAACCATAAGAGCTTATTTAACTACAATAAGGCACATTGAGCATCTGCTCTGGTTGCAGTCAGACGTGCTCTCGGTGGCTCTCCTCGTGGCAAATGTTCGGCTAGAAGTTGAGGGAGAAAGTGTCGGGCTGTTTGGATGGGGCCACAAAGGCTGAGTTTGGTTGATATCAGACGGCTGATCTGAGACCTGTTCGCCTTTAGAGGTTGACAAGCACCAGATGCTGAGTCAGGTTGGCTCGCCAATGACCTTGGAACAGCCCTCTTATAGTTAGGAGTGTGATAGGAAACAGACTTTGATGGTTTGAAGAAGGGAACTAAGACAACCACAATTTGAGTCAGGCTACAGCAGGAGAGAGGGCATGAAAGAGAGAACTACAGAGGGAGGAGATTTGGATGGAACGAGAGTGAGAAAAAGAAAGACGGCTGCATGGAGTGATGGAAACAGAGAGACAGACTGTTTCAGTTCATAAAGGCAGTTACTGAAAGTCGGCCTTACTGACGCAGAATCAGAATCAAATAGCTCCGTGAAAGATCATATGAACATTTTAAAGCTCTTCATGGCTCAGTGATTACACACTTCAGTCTGTGCCATCGTCGTAAAACACAGGAGTTTGTGTCATGTGTTTTTACTCTCTGACTTGCAAAACATTCTAAACTACAACAGGAATAGTATATTTGGTCTATATTTATCAACATATAGCATCAGAGTTTTTGACTTTTTAACCGAATGACTGATAAAATTTAAATGTTGTCTTGATTATGTTGATTAGTGATAGTTGCAGTCAATACCTAATTTTTAGATTTTTACAATAGTACTAACCTGAAATAATTGCTGTACAATATGAACTTGTTAGCAGGGAAATGCTCATTTTGAAGGAAAGTGGTTCAATGAATGAACAGTGGATGTTAGATATTTGAGCCCTTTGGCTTCTCCCTCAGCTCTCTGTCACTACGTCTCTGTTGTCTCCTTGAAAAAGCCATTGTTGCTGTAATGTAGGGCTGGGCAATATAAGGCCTGAAAATTAGCTCCAATATTTTTTAGGCTATATCTCAATATACTATATATATATCTTGTTATGCTTAATTCTCTTCAAAGGCAGATGAATAATGCTGCTACAGGGAGACTAACCCTAAGACTAGAACATCTTTGATAAAAAAAAAGTATTAAAAGAAAATGTGTGTGTATATATATATATATATATATATATATATATATATATATATATATATATATATATATATATATATATATATATATGACTAATGACTAAGTCGGTAAAGTAGTATTTGCACTCATTCAATGTTGTATTTTTTTTATTTTCCTCCACATGAATAATGTCAAGTCAAATTTTATTTGTAGAGGTCAAAATCACAAATCACAATACCTCAGGCGGCTTTACAGTTTGTTATAATATCAGCTGATGTATCAGTTCATGTTCAGTACCAGTTATTCCTGGGTTCAGTGGGTTTCTTTTGTTTGTTTTTTTTGTTTGTTTTTTTGTCGTTCCACTTTACTTGTGCACTTGCACAACTTTCTTTTTTCTTTGTTTAGTGAAAAGTGACCCTTTTCTTTTATTCCTTCCTCAAGGTTTAGCACAGGATGGGACATAGGCAAGGTATCATTTATTATTTCATTCACACTGCTGCCTCAGGCCAAGGCTTTCTCTTGCATTCTCCCTGTAGTTAACCTAACTGCTTAGGGACAGGAGCTGTATCATCACTGAAGCTCATAGACAGCCAGAGAAGTTCTCATTCTGAATTTGTTGGGTATAGCATGTGTTTCATTGTCAGTCTTATAAAATGAGAATTATTATATGTCTAATTATTGATGTATGCACATCATGGATGGAGGGGAGAGTCTTTCTGGGTAAAATGTATAAATAAGATGTTTCATGATCTTAAAACAATACCAGTAAGGTTTAGGTCACCTGGTGCCACAGCAGGTAAATATACTTCTATTCTTATTTACTGTGGCTTATTATTATAATTTACAGTTAGTTAGCATTTGCAAGAATGCCACATGTGATTGTAGGTTACTGAATATGCATTCTGAGAAGTCAGTTACATTCTGATGGAGATTAATCCTCATATAGCTGCCTGAGACAACCTGTTTTACCAGATGTTGTGTACTGAAAGCTTGTAACAGCAATTAAATTATAGTTTTCAATTTTAAAGACATGACATTAAAATTAAGACAGTATCCAATTTGATGAAAATGTCATGTTAGATTCAGTTTAGGATGATGTTTGCCATAGATAATAGTACTGATTTATTCTATAACCAGATCAATACAGTGCATACCTCCACCAGGGCCCAACAGTCCCCTTTCATTCAATCAGACCTAATCCAATGGCAAATAGAATTAAAGTATTTAAAGTAAGTAAGGATCCCTGGATCTGCCCCTTTATCTGGATCTGCATCAAAAGTCAAGTGCATCAATTCTGGACTTTTTTTTTGTTTGTTTGGTTTTTTTTTGTTTTTTTTTTTTCAAAAAAAGCCAGTACTAACTCCATGAATTGTTTTAACCCAGTGCTGGCATTTGGTCTAAGACGGGTGAACAGAGATTGTATATTAACACAGCACTTCCCAACACAAACAGTCTTGTCTTTTTCCTTGTAAGACTGAAAAGACACCCACAACGCTCCACCTCCCAGCCTATAGATGCCTCAGAGACGCCAAGGCTATCAGCTCGGAGCGGAAAAAGCAACAGAAAAAAGACCAGTTTCTTTGCAAACGGCGGGATGACGCCAAGGCTTATTGACAGCGTCTATACTGAAAGCCAAAGGGAGCGTACCGAGGCAGTGAGAGGAACGTGAATAACACTTAGTGCTTTTTACTTTGGGACCAAGTAGGCAATTCTCCTCAACACCAGAACTAATCAATGAGTCATTGAATGAACCAGAGGAGGGAGAGGGAGAGAGAGAGTGAGGCAGGGAGGGCGAGAAAGGGAGAGAGAGGGAGCATTTGCATAGATGAATTGTAGGAATAAAGACAAAAATGATCCATCTTGACATGAGAATGAATCAATGAGATTTAGATAGGAGGCCTATATGGAGAAAGTGGGGTCAAACTGCGAAAAACTATATTTTAAAGAAAATGGAGGAGCAAAGAGAAGAGAGCGAATCATTGATCAGGCTAATGAACCTCAGGCTAGTGGCTGGTGGCTGGGATTTAAGCGTCAAACACACACACACACACACAAACACACACACACGGAAAAGGCCACAAACACACAGCTCACGTCTGAGGCTGATTGCAGAGTGGAGTCACTTAAGTAAATCAAAATGTTGTAGCAGACTCCATCCAAAGAGACAGAGAGACAGACAAGGAGATAGTCTAGAAGGGAGTGGAGAGAACAGTTCTGTGTTTGACAAAGAGTGCACTGTCCTTTCTGTGAAATGAGACCCAGATGGAGGAATATTTTAAATTATATACTACAATGCCAGAGTTAACCTTCTTACTTTTTGATATATATGATTTGTCCTCGTCCTTGGTGCTAAACTTTTGTTGCCCTGCTGTTTTTCAGCACAGCAGTGCTTTCAGATTTGTGTTCTTAGTTTTGAATCATGGGTCAAGTGGTTTTTCTGTAATATGAATTTGCCACCAGGTCATTGGACCCAAATGAAAGTATTCTTTATTTGCTAAACAAATTCATTTGATTGATTGAATTGACTATGTAATAAATAACTGAAATTAATTTAAATTAAATTTTAATTTAAAGATCAAATTAATAGATATGTATACTAATGTTGTGGGACAATTAGCTCTCAAACTAAATAAACCCTCCGCCAAAAAGTCTATCACAACACTAAAGTTTCATGTTCGTCAAAATCCCATAATTATTGATCTTTAGGGGCTGTAGTTGATCCTGTAGTCACACCAGTCACATTAGCCACCAATTTGGCCGTCCTTCCTGTGGCTAGGTCCGCAGATTTAGACAGAAGATGGTAAACTGGGGGTCTGTTTTGGTCCGCCAATTTGACGCCTCGGAGGGTACACTTATTTCCACCTCCATTACTGTGTAAATCTGAGCCGTCAATGTGCCGGCAATTGCGCGAGATGGGTGGAGGTGTCTATGATGTGCGCTGTTGTGCGACCCACAGCCGGGGAGTTTTAAAACCAGGAAGCAGCTGATCACAGCAGTCAGTCCATCACTTCATCAGCGGACATCAAGATTGAGCAACTGGCAAGCTGCTGAAATCCGGGAGATGCTAGTGTCTCCGTTGTCTCTCTAGCTGCCTTCATTGTCCACTTGTTGTTGTAGCAGCAAGCAACTAACAGTCGCTACTTTCAAATTGAAAGCCCCCCTCCAAGAACTCAGCTCTAAACTCTAATGGGGTTCAATGTAAAGCTCTTATTTTGAAGACAAATTCGATCTGCTTCACTGTTCATGTCCAACTTTGTGCTTCACGTCACGTCACGTTTATGCCTACACCAGTGGCAGCCAAGTGGCGGCTTTTTGGAAAAGAGGGAATATTACACCTCCTCTTTAGATAGACAAGGCTTTCTTTTCTATCTAAAAGGTGCTGTTGGCTGACACATCTGCTCCAGAGGATGAGTGACCCTAAGAGGACCAACAGAAGACCAGGAGAGTGGCTGGATAGGTTGGTTTGTTTGATGGTGGGGCTACAGCTAATAGGCCACTGTATCAGACCACAAGAAAGGCGGACCTTCCCCGAGCTTGAATGAGTCGACAGTTTTACAGGAAGAGTAGGACTGGTCTTGTGAGAACTGTGGTGGGAGCCATAACCACACCTCAATTCAAACTCTTCTGTTGTTGTCAGTCACATGGTGGTGGTGCACCTGAAGTACACTGCTGTGAAATGATTGCATGGTTGCGTGTCAGTTGTAGCACACTCTTTCATCAAAGCATAGGACAGGATGTGTGTGATCAGTTTGTAGATTCTTATGTCATGAAACCTAGTTTACTACTCCAGCAAGTAGGCCATCCTGCAGTAAAGACCTAGTGTCAGATAACATTTCTTTATTCCCTTTCAGTCAGCCTTGAGCTGACACTAATGATCTCTAGAGATGGTGGGATTTGCCAAACTGATACCACACATAGAAAAACATAGATTGCTAGCTCAATCTAGACTTAATCTGTAGAAAATGTTTTATTTTTCCCTGATTTTTCCGACAGATTTAAATTCTACATCCATACACCTCACTTGGATTCATCTGGGATTGCCAGACCCTGTGTTATGGATGGGCCCCAGGGGCCAGACACAAGACCAGACTGAAGTGGAAGTGAGACTTAACGGCACAGATAGAAATGTCTGTAGTGTTCCCTCTGTAGTATTTATCCATGCTAAACAACATTCCCCGCTACTGACCTGTTCCATTCTCATTGTGATCTCCATTCATGCCTCTGCAACAGTGGGTTAAGTATGCCAGTCCTACAGTGATCGTCAGCATCAATGGATGTGTTTTAAACTGGTTCACAAAGCCAAACTGACTGAATACACTCAACACATTACGTTACACTCTACTGTGGCATCAGTCACACTCTGATCGCCAAATTATGTGATTGGCCACCGTAACGTGTTGTCAGGACATGTTTTTGTGCAGGGGGTGTGAGCCGGTGAGATCATTGTCTTTCTGTAAATGTAGTGGTTAAGTTCAAGTTCTGAAATGGTTTTGTTTAAGTTTGTAATTCTACAAATGCAGTGTCAACAGATAAAAGAAATACAGGTCATGACGTATATAGGCCCACAGAAGTTCAGGAAATATTTTCATGAGTAAAAAAATGAGTTTCAAAAACATCCCCCTCTGATTTTTTAACAAATCACACCCTGCATTAAAACACTGATTATAGTATGTGTTTTTGCTCCTGCTCTGGAAGTCACACTGGCCCCATTCACACTGCCGTTTGAATGCAGGGATCCTAGGCCAATGCTCCGCCCCCTCCTCTAAAGTCTCAGAGGCGGCAAGGGGTGAAATTGGCAAACTGAGCCACTGTGAATGGACAAGCAAGCGATGTGTATCAAGGGCGTGTCGATCTGACAATCTGATAACTACACAGGTCCTTCACTCGACTAAATAAAGACAAATGTCTCACAGAGAAACGTTACGTGACCAAACTAAAGTAATGTAGTAACTGTAACTGTCTTTGGCAACTTATATGAGGAAAATACTACTGTAGCTGTACCTGGAGAAGTGTCTGTCCTCCTGTTTGTCCTCCTGTCTGTCTTGCTGATTCTTTGCCACATTTCCGTCTGAAAAACAGACAAAAAACTTTAACTCACAAAGTGTTTGTGTTGAAAGAAAATCATTGTGATGGTCAGCCCTCCAGACCAAGGCTTAAGTGAACTTTCCCCGAGAAACCGTCTTTCTGTGTGAATTACACAGCGGTTTGTCTTTAAGGCGGAGATTCTTCACTCTGTGTGAATGACCAGCGGCAGAGAATTGGCAAACCACTGCTGCGGCGATAATGCGGCTTCTCTGTGTGAAAAAGGCTACTGTTGCCATGGAAATGATGGAGTAATATTTTTAGTGATGAATAAGGTGGTCTGTGTGGCTAATCAGTCAGATTGCTATTTTGGAACTGCTTGTTGTATAATCAAGATTAATCAAAATTAAGTTATTTGTGCATCCAGCCATCCAGCTCAACCTCATTAAATCTGTCTTTTAGCAATGCCACGTCAAAATATTGTCATTTCCGCTTTCCCAGTAATCTGAATCATCTGCTGTGTTACTTTTCTGGTGAGGAGAGGTGCCCAAAAGGATCCATTTGATTTGAATTTGTCCTCCAGCCTCTCTACCAGAATCACCCTCATGATGCACCTTTGTTATCGCACTTCTGCTTGTAAATCTACACAACAGCAACATTTAGTCAGTATGTGAACTCCATCCAGCAATTTTCAGATTTTAAACCTTGAAGCCTTTCATCTAATACCCAACCCAATAACGTCAATTTGATTTTGAAAGAATGCTGGGAGAGCAAAAAAAAATAAAAAATGTGAGGGAATATGAAAACAACTAGTTGGACACGCAGTACGTAAAAACAAAAGAAAAACAATCTTGGTAGCTAAGAGGACAAGGAAAAAAGATGAAAGAGTAAATAGAAATAGCAAAAGAAGACCCAGTGCCTCAGTGGAACACAGTCTTCCATATTAATTACTTGGCCAAAGTGAGAGAGTAAATGAACGGATAGAGGAAGGGAGAAAGAGGGAGAGGGCACCGAGAGCTGACTTGGCAGGAGAAAATGAATGAGAGAATGAGGGCGAGAGAGACAGAGAGGAGAGGGAGGGTGGATGAGGGGTCAGTGCACTGGTGCTACAATAAGGAGAGAGAAATGTGGAGGACTGATGAGAGGCTATGAAAAGGCTGCAGCTGCCTATAGCTGATTGGAAGAAAGGATAGGAAAGTGAGAGAGGAGGTCAGGTGAAGAGGACGGCAGGAGTGGGAGGGAAGTGATGAGAGGATATTGAGGTTGTGAAAGTAAAGACAGAGATCAAGCTAAAGTTGGAGGGGAGAGGGGAAATTGTCTTTTTTCCAGGGTTTTGTCTAAATCAGCTATGGGAGAGGAAAGAAACAGATACTGATACCTTACTCTGTCACATACGTTATCTATTCATTACCATCAGTATCACTTCCCCAATCATCTGGAAGTCCATTCATTCTTTGAGCCTCTTCACTCTCAACCAAATCAGCCTCACTGGCTGTATTTAGACACATTACCATGGAAATGAAGCACCTTTGGTGCAGTCAAAAACAATTGTTACAGTTGAAACAAAAAAAACAAAAAACAAAGTAGTTGACTGCACTGAAATTTCCTTTTTATGAAGCCAACCCATACAGACGAACATGTTTATTGGCTGGAGTCAAATAGAGGGCGACTAGAGGGATTGACGTATCTCACTACAAGATCCAGTTTCACCAAAATCAGTGAATACAGTTTTGATGTTGTGTTTCTGACGGCTGCAGTCATTATAATAAGTCATTATCAGTTAATGAGAAAAAGTAGAATTACCTTTGAAACAAACGCAAAATAGAAGCATTTCAAGTGGTCTCAGACTTTTGGACCCAACTGTATGTACAAACACACACATGCATTTTTCTAAATGGTGTATTTCGTAATAGTGTATCAGAATCAAACTGAGAAAATACATTGTAGCCTGTTGAAGAGATCTTGCGCAGGATATACTGGCATCGCAGCTCGGCCGGGCTCATTTATTCACCTCCTTTGCCCATCACCGCTACGTGGTGAGAATTGGAAATGACAGACGAACAAAGCAAGTTAACATACATCGACGTTGTCCTGATTTTCTGCTTTTCTGTACTCAGACATCATGGTTCATTAGACATGGATTTTTTTTTTTTTTTTTTTTGCTTAACAACAAAAGAAAAAGAGAAAAAGCACTTTATCACAATTACCATTGGGGGAGTCAAGAACCAGACATGTTGTGCATAAATTCTGTGCACAGGTTTAAATAAGCTAATTCTCTGTTGTGTAGTGTGTGGGAGGACAGTGTTCGGCTACTGTTGTTCCAGCTGTCTTTGGAAGGACTCCCTCATGCTTTGCTGTTGAGCAGATACTGTTGAATTTGAATGAAATTTGAATTTCATTCCTAAAATGACAAAGGAAAAATTGTCTGCACAAAGTGGCTATTGCTATTTCTCTCTCATGCATATGATAAGTCATTGTAAACTGCAACAGCATTGAAATAAGACTCAGTTTCAACAAAATTGACATAAACCTGAGCTGAGCATGATTTCTATGTTTTGGGGAAACTGACTTTTAGCAAAGCCTGTCTGGGAAAGGATTTACTGAATGTCAAGTTTCATCATTTCATTGCTGGAGATGTGTGCATTCACAACCAAAATACAAATATCAGCACAAATTGAAATCTAGCCTATATTTTATATAACAGAATGCACAATATAATTTATCATAATGTTTTCTGAAAAAATAAAATTCCATGTTTGTGTTTCCTGGATAGAAATCACAGTAATGTCTTTTCTCACACTGTCCCGTCTTGTCTTAACCCCTTATTCTATGGAGGACACGTTGAACACTA
Organism: Acanthopagrus latus; assembly: GCF_904848185.1. Taxonomy (NCBI): domain Eukaryota; kingdom Metazoa; phylum Chordata; class Actinopteri; order Spariformes; family Sparidae; genus Acanthopagrus; species Acanthopagrus latus. The sequence continues at coordinate 30,629,202 of NC_051039.1, read as the reverse complement.
AAGTTCGGGGCTGTCAACAATAGCAAGAATTCATTAATGTGAACATTTTAAATATATACACTTTAGCATTTTTTTTCAACCTTTTTTAATTTAATTTTGCAAAAGCATTAAATATATGTCTTGACTCACTCACTTCACGGTAAGACACACATTCTCTCAAATAGTCACTTTTTGAGTTTTTTTTACTAACAGTGGACTAGTGTAGCTTAAATGACTCCTTTAATTACATGTAGTGAAATCCCCTCCCAGCTCTGCGTGTGTCTAAGAGGATTAGTTTGATGCTAAGGTGGCCATTAAAATGGTCTCAGAGTCACTGTTGTACAAACACGGTGACTCGTTTCCCTCTCACACTCTTTCTTTACCTTTCTTTGTTGCATCCCATTATGTTTTCATTTCATGCCTTCTCTTCTCTTCTTGCCTTAATACATGTGTCACTTTCTATTTCTTTTACGTAGGCTTGACACCCCCCCCTCCCTTTCCCTACACCTCTCTTTTTTACAAGGAGATGTGCATTGTCAGATGCAGCAGCCATGAAAACTCAAATTTTACAGCACGAGTATTCAGGAACACAGTTAGGAAGAGCGCTACCATGACTACTCCATTCTACTTTTTGAGGCATCTGACATTAGATTGCATAATTAATGGTCCCTGTACAAAAAAAAATAAAACTGTAAAATAAGAGGCTGGGGCACATCGCACATTCAACTTTCAGAGGAAAGCCAGTGCTACTAGAAACTATGTTTATATAGGACTAATTTACAGCAGCAAATATGTTTTCCAGGAAATATATTGCTGCCACAAATTATGTTTTATGTTTACATAGTGAGGACATGCTCTTTATTAATGTACCTGACAGTGACAATGTATTCCACTTATTTTCTGCCAAAATAAGCAGTCTATGAGAACAGCATTCTAAAACTTGTCATGGTTCAGTGCAGCACTGGCAGCACTTGGTTAGGTTTAGGGAAACCTCATGGTGTGGTTTAACAGATATATTTCAGCACTGACAGTCTGAGATCACAGTCTTTCCCCAACATGAACCAAGTCATTTTGTTGCCTAAAAGAACCACAGACAGGAGTCTTGATGCAATCTGGACTCTCTGTCTGTGACTGTGACTGCTGTGGATATTTGATTCACTCAAAGAAACGTCCCTGAACATAATAGAGAAATGTATGCATTCATTTAGACACACATCTGTGTGTTGTCAAGGAAAATACAACATTTATTAATGCTTACTTTGCAATGATCAAGACGCTGACAGCATTTTTTTCCTTAAGTACCTCGTTTAATGTGGATGTCTGTCCATCAAATCATGTTTTGTCTGTTTGTCTTTTTCTCTGTCCTTATGCTCGTATTGTTTGGAAGCTAAGACTGAAATGCAAAGTCTGGTAATCACAACTTGCCAATCAGAATAATCATTGGAATCAACTCTGAATGAAGCCTAAAATAAAGTAGCCAGGTGGACTAGTTAGATGTTTGACCAACAGCCGGCGCTTTTAGAAAGCACTGCGTCAGCTTTTCATCCCTGTCTTGAGGTATAACAACGCTTTTGACTGTTTGGCCGTCTCTGTTTTTGCTACTCGGAGCAGAGTGTCAGTCTGTGCCAGTGTGTGTGTGTGTGTGTGTGTGTGTGTGTGTGTGTGTGTGTGTGTGTGTGTGTGTGTGATGGACAGGCAGTGAGAGCCCAGCCTGCCCCATGCACAGGACAGGCTCCGACACAGATCTCTGTTCAGGATTGGGAAAAGGGATACATTGCATTTTAACAGGCAAACCAGATGCACAATTGGGGGGAACTATCATGTGTTTGAGCCCATCACTAACATTTTAGTCCCGTCCTTTCTCGCCGTTGCAAACAAAACATTCATTTTATCATAGTTTTTATTATTAAAGATCATTTTAAGCTTGTCGTTGTCTCGTCTTAGTCACTGATAAAAAAGGTTGGTGATGAACGTTAATGAAATTAACACTGGTTCAAAACGTCTGTCTCTTTGTGTTGAAACTTTACAATATCTTCATCTAAATTACATTTGTTTTCTCTTGTCACAATGCTGTGATTGTGCTCGGGTTAGGCTAAAGCACAAAACCACTTGGTTAGGGCTTGGAAAGGATCATGTTTTGGCATAAAATACCTCTTTTGGTCACCACAAACACTTATTTTCTCAAGGTCAAGTTAAAAAAACATCCAGTGGTGACATTTTTTTCTCTTTTTTTTATTCTAAATGGGGCTCCTATCTGTTAATACCTGTTAAGACTCTGTTGTCCTATACTTAAGTGAAAAATAAAAATTCTGGTATACATTCAGTCTCTTCCACACAGTTAGCTGTCTTATTGAGAGCTGTCAGTTTGATATGCAGAGACAGTGAAGCAGAGTAGCTAAAAACTGCACTCAAGTATTAGTAATGTTACTTTACAAAAACACATAGGCCTACTCATGTAGAAATGGAGGTAGTGATCAAAATAGCTGCTTACAGAAGGGTATGAAAGTACCAAGATGTGGAGGAGTAGCACATGCACTTTTTTATGAACAGCATCACATCCTACCATACAGTCTCTTTTACGTCAGTAACTTCAGTTACAAATGTACCTACATTAGTTTAGTAACTATTGTTATGTATGCGCCTTAACAGTAGCCACCAATGTAAATCTACTGAATGACTGTCCTGTGCAAACCTGATCTTGGGTAGGCCACCTTAGATTTGGTTGGTTTTACTAATATTGGGCCACCGGTGATTGTCTTTACACCACGTGATGAAGCTGGCTGTAAGTCCTTGGTTCTTCCCCAAGAACCACACTTCATCACTTTTATTAAATTCCTCCTCTACGTACATTAAACAAATCTGGACAGACATGAATTTAAACTGCAACCTGACTGCTTGTTGGAGGCGTAGGCATACAACTACAAGGCGGCATTTGTAGCTCTATCCATTCCCTGGTGTGGATCATTGAGCAACGAGGGGCAGTCTCCACCTACATGCCCCACAAATGCACCCTGCAGTGGGGAGAGAGGCCTGCCTCACCCCCCTCTCTGTGCTGGGAGTCCAGAGGTGGAATGAGTTTTCATGCTTCAAGAACCACGAGTCTTAACTCTTCCACTGACCTCTTTCACTACGTCGATGAGTCCCTTCTACTTTTCCAGGATCTGTTGTCCCCTCTCTCTTCAGTATTTTCTCTTTGAAAACTCTCGCTCCTGCCCTCACCCCACCTCTGTCTTTTGCATTGTCTTTTTTTTTTTTCTGCGCCTGCCTTCTATTTTGCTTCTTTTCCAGTTCATGTTGTTCTCTGTTCGCCTTTTCTAACACCCTTTTGTTGACTTTTGTTGTTACTTCTGAAACTATTAATTGACTTCCTTAGTCACCTCCTGTTTTTTCTGTACACTCTTTTCTCCTCTGCTCATTCAATTTTCTTTCACCAGTGATGGAGTTCAAACCCTTGACTGGGCCTGATCTATTTATTTACTTTATTTATTTACTCAAACCTATTCTCCTCTCTATTTCACACAATTACTTATTATTGCCACTTGTTATTTATTCTATATTTTTATTCTTTGTTGCTGCTTTTCATAATTTCGTTCTTGCACGCAGTCATGAAGAAGAGAAATCTTAAAAGAAACTGCTGCTTGTTTAGAAGTTCTCCATGGCTATATTCCTCAAAGGCTGCACATCAGAGTGTGCCGTTACATTATCATTTCCCAATGACAACATATTTTATTCTAGCTTTTTTAGAAACCAACCAGAGAACCCTTGAATAGAGCTGTTTCTTTAAAAGGTACAGTTGAGACAACAATTGACAGTTGGTTTTTTGAGAGAGAGAGAGAGAGAGAGAGAGAGAGAGAGAGAGAGGCAGTGATGCAGAGAGAGAATAAGTGTTGTGCAGGACAGAAACAGCCATCGACATATAGACTATAGAGACAGAGAGTCATAGTGAAGCTTGTAATCTCTCTGCCTTTGACAAATAACCTCGTCCCTCAGCGAAACCTCACCTCACTGCTCTACCGAGATGCCAATTTACTGTGCAAACATCAGTTGATCACACTGATGGAGACCTCTGTATGTGTGTGTGAACAGCATAGTCACACACTCACATTCTCATGTAAAGCAATGACCAGGTTCCCACTTTGGTTCTATGAAAAAGGTTTTGTCTTTGCATTGCCCCTCTTGCCTAAGTTTCTTGTTGCTCTGGGAGGCCATTTAGCAATGAGAAGGAGTGCTAGCCCATCTGAATGTTGCACAGGGATGCTGTGGTATGGATACAACTAACGGCAGAGCACCTACAGAGTAACTATTAAATAATCATCTTATACTTACACTACTGCCAAGGAGGTTATATTTTCCACCAATTTTTTGGTTGCTGCTTTTTTAGCAGGACTGCACAAAAACAACTGAACAGATTTATTTTAATCTTGGATGGAAAATGATCTTAACCCAAAATAGACCGATTTACTTTTGGTACAGATCCAGATAAAGTGATGGATCAAATAATTTCTCACTTTGTTTTTTTTTTTTTTTTCCCTCTCCAAAGGGCGTTTTTCAACATTATTATTTATTTCTCATGGAGTAATACATGGATCTTGATAAATAATAATTTAAAAAAAACATCATATTTAGGTTGCTAGTATCTACAGGATGAGAAAGTACAATATAATGTAAACCTGCAACCACCATTTTGTGCAGCTGAGATAATGGGGATTCTGAAAGATACCCACAGTGACTAGGCTTAATTGAAAGGGGAAGGGCCTTAGTGTAGGTATGTGCTCTACTGAGTGTCATTCTAGTTAGGAAATGTAAGCAAGGGTGTTCCAGAGTCTGGGTGCCATGACCGCAAAAGAGCAGTAACCTTTGGTTTTGAGACTGACACATAGAGTTACCAAGAGTGTCTGATTAGGTGACCTGAAAGGCCGGTGAGAGATGTATGTGGTCTGAAGTTCAGAAATGTAAGCAGGAGCTAGGATGTTCAGTGCCTTGGAAGCAATTAAAAGAATCTTGAAATGAATTCTAAACTTAATTGGCAACCAGTGCAGAGACGCTAAGATCTGTGTGAAATGGGCTGTCTACCAGTTCAAGTTAACAGCCTTGCTGCTGCATTTTGTGCTGAAGTCAAGCCAGGGCAGTTTGATTAAGGCCAGTAAAAAGAAAATTACAGAAATTAAGACAAGAGAAGATGAATGTGTGAATGATATGTTCTAAATCTGGAGTCGATAGTATTGATCTGATTTTAGAAATGTTTCTTAATTGAATGACACTTGAATATTTCTGGAGTGTGGTTTGACCGAGGGGCCAAGTGGACCAATACACTGAAAGATATTATTTGAGGAATTATTGGGAATGACTATAAGAATCTTGGTTTTGTCAGAGTTTAGTTTAGTAGTTAGGGAAATATGAATTATTCATTTTGTTTGGCAATTAGACAGTTTTGAAGAGCGTTTAAGTTGGAATAATCATTTGGTTTTACTGAGACATATAACTGTGTCATTGGCATAACAATGATTAGATGTACAACCAAACAGGCCTGGCCCTTAGGAAGCATGTACAAAGAAAACAGAACCAGACCAAGGGTGGACCCCTGAGGCACCCATATGACAGTGGAGCAGAAGATGACACAAAATTGCCCATAGAAACAAAAAAACTATTGGACAGGTATGCGCTGACTCTCCACATCTTCCTCTTTGTGAACGTTTCAGACGTGGAGAGGGGGTACAGTTCTGCTGTGGCTCTGATTGGGCTCCGGAGGTAGCAACGTTACAGGACCAAACAACAGTAATGTGGCAACTGGAGGTGTTTTGGCAACTTATAAGTATATATACTGGGAGAAGTGAGAAAACAGCATCTCTCAGCATCCTCTTTACTGATGGCAATCATGCAATTATGTAATTTAGAGCAGAAAACGTAACTTTGTCACTTTCCAGGATGTTTGGTAGATCAAGATCTCAATAACAACACATTATAACAGCATCCATATGACTATAAACAGTCAGCGGGTTTAGATTGGAAGGAGGACATCGGGGAAACACCTTAAAAACATGCAGAGGTCACCATAATGACTTGTAACCATCATGCCTCATTAGGAGCCACAGTGCCGCCTTGCTATGTAAATAACACAGTGGTTTGTCTTTACGCCACAGTTGCTTGGCTCTGTGTGAACAAACAGCGACGGAGAATTGGCGAACTGCCACTGTGGCGATAATGTGGCGTCTCTGTGTGAAAAGGACTACTGTGTATGTAGCAGCGTCCATTGCTTTTTCAGCCTTTGTGTATAGTCTGTGGTTGGAGGAAATACTCAGAGCTGCATCTCTTGCTGGAAGGCCATCACACAACTGCGGGCCTCAGCTGCGAGGAAAACTTTGCCTGTGCTGTAACATGTTGTATGCACAAAGAAAATCAACTGGCCTATACCAGAGATATCTCATTGGCAACACTGGCAGAGATATTTTGTTTGGGGAAAAGGGTTCACATGGGTTCAAATGAAGAAACCAAACTGAATGTCTTTTTTTTATGGTTCCTAATGGATTTAACCCTACATTAACTGAACAGAGCAAAGGGCGTTTCTTTTTTACAATTGGAGTATTGGGATTGCCTAAAAAGGATATTTCGTCTGTTGGGTCTGGGTTTGTATCATATTTTCAATGCATTGCATTGTGTTGGCTTGTTGCTATGGTTACTGTGTGAATGACTCCTTTGCAAGGTGGCTCTGGTGATTCAGATTGATGAGAAGTGGGTGCATGACAAAGTGGAACTGCAGGTTCATTTATCCACGTTGAGGGCTGACCACTAAAATCTCAAACCTAAAATTATCGGATGTGACACCAGCCGGCAGCCCTAAAATCCATACAGACAATCCACTGCAGCTTGTGTGTATGTGTTACATGAGAAAATGTCTGGGTGCAAGGTAGCAGTGAAATCTTGGCATGGAATCTCATTGATTTGGGCATTCTCTACATAAGCAAGCATAATGGACTTGATAATGAAGCGCGAGTACAGCGTGGAAAGGCTGATGCATTGTCAGCGTGGTAAAAACATGGTTCCATTTGGCTGCGAAGCTCGTGGTGTTAGGTCATAGGTTGATCAAATTAAAGACAGTAGGCGTATGAATATGGAATTAGCAAATCTAATGAAGCAACATGCGGGTAGTTCACTCCTTGTTGATTTTAATGTTACTTGATAACATAATATCAATCGTATCCTGGCGTGTGCTTGAATATTGTTGTTTTTGGTTCACTGTGGTTCTCCCTGTATTGACTGCACCCAGAACAGAAGCACTGCTGACCACCGGGTCTCAAAAGTGTTTACACTAGAGATACACTAACAGAGATAAAGGAGGCATTTTATGTTGAGAGTTACTAGAATTCAGGGATAATCAATGTGTCAGTATGAAACAGAAGTTGGCAAACTGTTCATTTACCAGAACTTACTGAGAACATTTTATTTCACCCCACAGAAGTCTGATCATGTTCTGCTATTGTCAGTTACGTTTTATTATTTTCATCATCGGTGTTTGGTCATTTTTTGTGTGAAACCCAGAAAAGTCTGTAAAATATTGAACACTCATCATAGCAATGGTTTAAAACCATTTAAAAACGAATATTTAATAAATGAGATGGCTGACATTGGATTTTGAGCAGTAAAGTAGTGGGGTCCATTATTTTTCTTCGCTCTGTGATTTGTTTAGGGAGCTGATGCAGAGGGTTGCAGCCATTACACAACACTGATTGTGCATGGATTTTAACTTGAAGTGAGGGAATTGGAATTCATTTGAGAAGCTCATTTGACCAAATACCTTCTGATACTTGATCGTTTCCAAAATTATCATCTCTATCATCATCATATCTGTGTGTGTGTGTGTGCGTGTGTGTGTGCGTGTGTGTGTGTGTGCTTCCTTCTCTGAAGCGGTGCTGGTTATTTTTTATGACTCATTTTTGAAAACTGAATTATAATTTTGTATTTATAGAGGGAGTAAAGTACAAAACTGTTTGGTACTGGTAACAATTTCCAGGTATCTTTATTGGTTAAAATGCAGATATACCTAACCCTACATAGGACAGATTTGTCTTGCTCCAGTTAATACTTTTTTCTGCACATGTTATCAATAACTATGCTGGCAGCCATTTCAGAAATTGCATGAGTAATCAGTAAAAACCGTGACCATTGGCTGCCTTGGCACTACAGGAAGATCTTTTTGCTCTCCATTTTCATAAACATCTGAAAGCTCTTAGTGGCTCTGCACTGGATAATTTAGTGAAAATCTATTTAAATTAAGGACACAAACATTATTTTAGGATTTTTGGATTTTGATGTGGGGGTAATTCATGAATCAGAAACTTGCTGTCCACCAACAAACACAAATCACTATTGCCCTCTTTTTGCTCTCACGTCATGAAGTGAAAGCTGTCTCAGTAGCCATCACTTGACTGTGTTTTGTAGATGCTGTGCTGCATGTCCAAGGAACAGCATAATCAAAGATGAAGACTACTAACCAGATAAAGTGTTGTTGCTTCACCACAGGTGATTCTTGGTGGCAGCTAGAAAATACCTGTCACTGTCAGTGTCCAGGCTGTGCTGATGACTCCTGCTTTCTCTGAAAAGCTGCCTGAGGCCGCTGTGTGAGAGACATTGTGTCTCAGTTGGATGTCACTTGGTGAGGCACAGTAGCAGTTCCTGCAGGCTGTGACTCTTCTCAATCACACAGAAGCAGGTCGCTTTTCAACATACGACTGTGCTGACCGTGGCATTTTGAATAAGGTATAGAATTTTTAATTCCTCAGTAAAAGTCGCTCTCAGCAGCTTTGTGAAGAGCACTTTTGGTAAGGTACGAAGCTTGTTTGACAGAGCAAGGCTTCCTTTATGTGAGCTTGCTTGACTGAGTGTAAAACTCCAGTCAGAGGTAATGGATGCCACAACAGTGTTTAGCAACTTCCTTTGTTCACTAAAGGATTCACCATCAGGCTCTGAGCATGTTCACATAAAAAGGGGCCTTTAGTGCATTGTTTGTGAACAGGTGAGGAACAAGTTGTTGCTATTATTAAAATATTATGACAAGTAACAAAAAGACTTGCAAACAAAGCAAGACGGAAATGCTGCCATGGTGTAAATTTGTAAGTTGATGTATTCATGTTACCACTCAGTCATTCCCAATGCCTGTGGTCTGTTCCTAACATGACAACTACGCCTCTCTTTTCACGCTACCTGGGGCAGTCGCGTCACTTTTAGTGATGTCGGCTGGCTATTTGGCGGATGCAGTCGGTAGAGATCCTCTCACAGTGTGCTGCACTCAATCCAAACCCCACACTTCCTTTTCCGATGTTGATGAGTGCATCTTTATGATGGGCAAACACGTGCTTCTGAAAAATGGTGCATAGAGGCAAAAAAATATATAAAAGCTATAGCTAGGATACATAAGGATACTCATTACTGTAAATGAGATGGTCCTTGTATGCTGTCTTTTCTGCATGAATGTTTCCAAATATTAAGACTCATGCACAGAATTTATCAGAGGGGACAAACATGTAAGCTATATAAAGCTTGCATACACAAATTCTACTGAGACCAAACAAGCTGATTTAAGGCTTTATTTTATTAAATACACACATAAGAGGTATTCTGGGAAGATCCGATGAGAAATTGATCCTGACACAAAAGCATTTTTCAGCTGCACTAAGACAGCTTTTTGTCTGTCAGCCAGAGTGAGACATCTCCCCGCCTCTCTCTCATTCACATTTTTATAGTCAAACCGTACCTAGAGTGAAGTGTGTGTGTGTGTGTGTGTGTGTGTGTGTGTGTGTGTGTGTGTGTGTGTGTGTGTGTGTGTGTATGGGTGTGTATGTGCGTGTTATTTGAGAGCGTGCGTTGCTTTTCAGCATCTGAGTGAATTAAAGGTGTTTAGATTTACATTTAAGGTGATGGGACACAGATGTAGAATTGTTTGTCTGTGCGTGTGTGTGTGTGTGGCATTCAGCATTTAGCCTTGAAGGTTTGCGTAAGTGGAGCAATTACAAAGCTGGCAAAACAGCATATGGAGAGAGAGAGACAGAGAGGGAGGAAGATGAGTACAACCGAAAAGCCCTCCCTCACCCGCCCCACTGCTCCTGCACATATCCCATCTTTATTCTCTTTGCTTTCTATTTTCTCCAGTGAGGGCATTGGAGAATGAATAACAGCAGGGCTGGGAAATGGAGACTTGATGCTCTTTATGTAAATCAAATACCAGCATTGCCATTCATTTCCTTCAGAGCACCCTGAAGACATGAAAGGAGCCAAAAAGCACTGGGAAGAAACAGCCGGGAAAAGTTGAAGCCAGGTCAAGTTTGAGCAAATATTTTTACAGAAAACCAAGCTGGCTTTTGTAAAGGCCAATCACTGACAGCATTCATCCAGGCTGAGCTCAGCAACAACAGTGTTGGGTTACAGTTCTCAGCAGCCTTGACCAGCCTCTACACCACAGTGAGAATTACGTAGGGGTTAACATGGAAACTCTCAGTCACTGAATGCTGATTTTGAAAACGGAATGCTTTTCTTCTCGCATTTGTCTCAGATGATGTTTGAAATGAACAAAACATCTAAATCTGATTAGAGATTCAAAGACATCAAGATTCAAGAATTAAAGGGATTTGTTTACATTCATTATACTGTTTTCATTGAATGTTTTCATTGCCATGTCACATTATATTTGAATATCATCAGACATCAACAATAACAAGAAATGCATGGTGCTTTGCTTGTGGTAGTGCTTGTGGAGGAATGACGTCTCAAGGCCTAATAGAGAGGAAATGAAAGGAGAAGGTGATGGCATGAATTAACTTTGCAAAGCAAAGGTTTGCAGTCAATTATGGACATATATTCAATTTCATAACATCCAATAAAACATCATTTCACATTTCGAGCCAAGGAAATGGTAAATTTGATATGTGTCACTTACAGGGTGCATTACATAGACCTACCTTAATTTGCTGGACTTACCTCAATTCTAACGATGTTCTATACTTGCCTTACCCTTACCCTAACCTTGCGCTAAACCTAACTTTAACCACAGACCACAAATGTGGTTTATCTAAATTGGGGACATGCCTCTTGATCCGTTTCACACAGATAAGCCACATTATCGTTGCAGCAGCATTTCGCCAATTCTCCGCCATTGTTTGTTCACACAGAGCCAAGCTTCGCCACCATAAAGACAAATCAGTGTGTAATTCACAGAGAAAGATGGCGCCGCAGATCCTAAAGAGGTGTGGTGGTACACATCATGATGATGTCTGTGGATTTTTCAGGGTGTTTCTCCTGGTGTCTACCTGTCAAAATAAACATGTACCTGTGGATAGTTTATAATCATATGGATGCTGTTTTAATGTGTTGTGACTGAGATCCTGACCCACCAAACATCCTGGGAAGTGACAAAGTTACTTTTTTCGCTCTGAATGACATAGTTACATAATCGCCATCAGTAAACTGGATGCTGTCTGAATCTTTGAGGCTGTTTTCTGGGGGAAAGTTCACTGGTGGTAGGCCAGACAGGAGGACAGACAGGAGGACAGACACTTCTCCACATATATCTGCAGTATTTTTTCCTCATATAAGTTGCCAAAGACAGTTTCAGTTACTATGTTACTGTTGTTTGGTCATGTGACGTTGCTTTGACATTTCTCTTTCTTTAATTGAGTGAAGGACTTGTGCAGCTATCAGACTGTCAGACCAACATGCTCTTGATATGCGCAGTTGGCATTCACACTGGTTAGGTTCACCAATACTGCGCCTCTGATACTACCTCCAGGAGCGGATCAGCACCGGAGCGAAATTTCACCCCTCGCCGCCTCTCCATGTCCTCAAGGAGCAAAACAGGTGTTACCAAAGACAGCTATACAACACTCAAATAAAAAAAAAAATACCCAATTTAACTCTTCCAAACCCCACTTGCTCCATTTGTTAAAATGGCATTGTTAGAGGTAGGCTTGGTGTTGAACTCAGTTGACAAATGATGAATCTGCTCCTGTCTGTGCTGTGAAACATCCTTCCAACCATGCCTCTCTTCTGTTTTCGACAGAGCAACCATCCAATCACCACGGCTCCACTCTGCCTCCGGTACCGCCCCCTCACCGCCAGCATCCCTCAATTACAGCTCTGAACCAATCCCTGGGCTCCACACATCACGCTGGTCAATCCCTGAATTCAACTAGGCAGCTTACCCCTCCCACTGGAAGCCCGGCCCCCGTGGCCGGCCAATCACCAGCCGAGCTGCAGACCACGCCACCTGAGAGCGTCCCGCTGCAAGACAGCTGGGTGCTGGGTAGCAATGTGCCTCTGGAAACAAGGTAAACTGATTGTGCTTTATTTTCAAGAGTCTGTAACACTTTGTCAGTAAGTTCTTTTTACTGGGTCTTAATTTGCCACTGCCAGAGCCACTGCTGTAGTCACTGTTTATGCCGACAGTGGTGATGGAATGATTTGACTGAGCCATATTGGTTCAAGACAGCTTGCAGTAATTCATACATACATTGATAAACTGATGACAGTGGCTGCCATGCAAGGTGCTGACCAGCTCAGGAGCAGTTTGGGGTTCAGTATCTTGCCCAAGGACACTTCGACATGTAAACCAGGGGAATCGACCCAACGACCTTCAGATAACAAAATGCTAGCTTTACCCCTGAAACACAGCTGCCCCTTAAGCTATAACTCTGTCTCCCTGGCAACTGAGAACAACTGAGAACTTAACTAATAGGTGAAGCCGGCGTTACAATCCCATCAGGTTCTAATGTAATGGAAACGTTGTTCAATGGTCTAGTAAATAGGACAGGCCTTAGATACGACTTAGTAATGGGAGATAAACTCTGTTCAGCTCATTGAACCCGGGTCCCCAGGAATGGGGTTGGAGTTTAAACCCAATTAACAAAGTGGCCAAACTGCGTAACTACAGTGTTACATAATGCCCTGCGGCTGAAAAATACTATTTCGCATAAGCTAACATTTTATAAAAAAGAAGGGGCTGAAAAACAGTGGATACATTTTTTTGAGCATCACAACCCACGCGAAATAATTCATTCTGTCCAATAACATTTGGCTTCATGTGCCACTGAATAGCTTTCACAGGAACAAACAGGCCTCAACCGAGTTATAGGTCCATGATTGAAACCTTGAACATACACACCTTGAACATTGAACAGCTCAGCTTTTAGTCAGGCAGCTAACACGATGCTAGCAAGATTCAAAGTCAATAACATTGCATACGGTCAACAAATGGTAAATATAATTCCACAGCATGCTAAACAATAAGACAAGCTATTGAACAGCTATGTCACTGTCTCCAAATCAAGAGAAATGAGTGGCCGGCTGCAGCCTGAAGTAACCAAGCAGGCTGAATAGCAAGGATGGCTAGATACCAGTCAGCTCAAAGGGACAGTGTAGCAGCTGTAGTGAGGAGTAAACATGACTTACGACTTAACTATTACTTGAGACTTGACCCACCTACCTTACCATCCACAGTGCTGAGTGTAGGCTATTTACTGTATCTTGTGTGTTGCAAGGTGGTGTTGTTTTTTTTCGATTATGTTATTGTTTACATGCATTGAGGTGTCTGTTAATTTAGACTGTCTCTGGAACTTCTTGAATAGTATTGTCAAGAGGAGGATATCCTGATGTTATTCATACCCTCCAGCCAATAGGAATCAAGTATTCACCCAGATTATTGAAATAGCAAAGCAAAAAACTAGGGCTGTCAGGCGATTAAAAAAAATAATCTAATTAATTACAGGATTTGTAATTAATTAATCTAATGAATCACATTTTAATCTCATATCTGCTAAAGGTACCCAAATAAAGAATTCGAATTCTAGGACATTACAAAATTGTATTGCATGACTAATCAATAGAATACACTGAGAAGAGAAGATTTGAAATCCACATTTTTTTTGTGAAGAGCGTTTCATGAATGAAATTTAAAAGAAAATGGTCAAGCACATCCCAGCAAACCAATTAGGCCAGGTGCATTATTCAAAAATGCAGTATAAATACACTTAAATAAATAAAATTCAGAAATAAAATGAGGCTGAGTCTCAAATAGGTACTTAAGCAGACGCTCACTTCAAAATGAGCACTAAAGGGGCGCCGCATAGCTCAGTTGGTAGCGCGCGCGACCCATGAGCCGAGGCTCTGCAGCGGACCCGGGTTCGACTCCCGGCCCGGGTCCCTTTGCTGCGTGTCACTCCCTGTCTCTTACCCTGTTTCCTGTCAAACTCTTCATCTGCACTATCAATAAAGCCAGAAAAAGGCCAAAAAAATACTTTAAAAAAAAAAAAAAAAAGAGCACTAAAGCTGACTCAATACAGCAATCCAAAATGAATACCAAAGCTGACTAAATACTGCAATTCAAAATAAATAGTAGAAGTATAAGGCTGTGAACAGTGACATAGAATTTGTCTTCAAAATAAGAACTTTACATGGCACCCCATTTAGAACTGGGGACAAAAACAGGCCCAGACAAAAAACAGACAAAAAACAAACACCATGTTGCTCTGCAGCTTCTTATTGCACTTAGAACAAAGGGTGATATATATCCGTGAAAGTTGACTGGCAAATCTCTTTAGTTATATTACATATAGTACATATAGGTTTACACTTTCTTTCTTGTGTGTAATGTTCTCATCATGATCACAGTGTGAAAACAGAACAGTAGAAAGCAGCAGATTATATACCTCATCAAATTTCATTCAGAAGAGGTTAAATGTGCTATATATATAAAAAAAAAAAAAAAAAATGTCATAGCTGTTACTCAAACATGAGGTCTTCTTCTTAACTGCCACTAAATTGATTCACTCGTCTACCAAAATACATTTGCATGATTGATGACTGCCTGATGCAATCAGAGGGGAAGAGGGGCATTGTAGTGGGATGTAAATAGCCGATTACAGGGAAAGGAACGTGCAGCATGCTGTAAATTAGCTGCAAGCATGAGACAATCTTATAAGGATATTTTGTCCCATCTGTAACGGAGACAGATGAAACAGTATTAGCAAGCAAGTGTCCATACCTTCAACTTCATAGTAATAGCATCATGCCTGAAAAAGGGGCAAAAAAAAGTTTTATATTCTTATGAAGGCCTAACACACACACACACACACACACACACACACACACACACACACTATTTATTAGGGTAATCTTGAACTTTAATTCACCAGACAATTTTTAGCCTCTTTTTCTTTTTTCTCCTTTCAGCATCTCACTTTCTTTTGTCTCATTGCCAGACAGAGAAAAGGAGACTCTGATAGAGGGGGGAAATGTCTGTCTCTAGGATCTTAACAACCCCCAGCATTTACACTGCATGCACAAACACACTTCATAGCATCATCTTTCAAAACTGTGCCCACCTCCTACAGTATGTGAGTATGGTATGTATGCGGGTGTGTGGATCTCTCCATTTCTCTCTCTGTGTCTCTCACACACACTCACACACACACACACACACCTGGGAATAAAAAAAAAATGCGAAGCCTTGAGGAGACAGAGTAAGAACAGAATATCAGCTTGCAGGGTTGCGCTGAAACATAATGCTGTGTGACCTGGAGGTGCTCCCTGCATGGCAAATCAAACACATCCATCCTGTGCTGGACACTGCAGCCAGCATTCCATTCCATTCCATTTCTTTCTTTCTTTCTGTAAATATCTGTCAAAATGTATACACCATCATAATTAGATTATTCTGAATAATAGTTTTAGTGGTGGCTGGTCAAGAGAGGGCGATAGGGCAACGCATCATGATTCACTATGACCTTCACTGACCTGAGTGCCACTGACCTTTTTTTGTTTTGTTATGTTTTGTTTTGTTTTCTGAGGATTTTTTTGTTCTATTTGCTAAAACATTCATTATGATCTGACAATAGAAGAAGACACAGGTGTAAAACTCCACTGTCTGTGGCTCCACCCAGTAGCTGTAATTTGATTTGCAAGAATCCACCGCTCCCAGATCAACACAACCAATCAGAGCCAAGGGGAGTGTCTGAGAGGTTTCACTCATTCTCGTGCATACGCTGCTGGCAGTCATTAATGTCTTTAAGGCTGCTGGTTTGCAGAAGTGTCTTTGAAGTGACTGGGCAGTTCAGGATGCTCTGAAGTGGTTGAATTAGTTTGGAGAAATAATGTTACTCATGCCTCAGAAAAGCAGCATGGCAAAAATGTTGCACCGGGTAATGATCAGCTGGTAACTCTGTCTACCGTGATGTGAGGAAAATTGTTTGTTACACAGGATATCTACAGTGATCTGCATTAGCCATTGGTCACTATAATTTACATTACCATGGTTATGAGCCTGCTTGTGCACAGCAGGCTCCTCTGTGGTGAGGGGCCAAACCACAATGTTTCAGCCTTAAAGGAACAGTTCTGGTCTTTTGAGGTGGGGTTGTATAAGGTACTTATCACTAGTCAGCATGTTACCTGGAATATATGACCATCATCTCTCTGCTGGTGTGGACCAACAGGCATTGGGACTTTGTACTGCTGAAACTGTACCAGCAATAAAATGTATTTTAGCCACCTACAATAGGTCCCACTTAAAATATGAATATCTGTTTAAGTGTACGCTATGTTTTTAACAATTTAAGTGCTGTACATTTCTGTTTAGCAGTTTTTTTTCTTTGGCACTACATTCCACTGCGTGGTGTCAAATATAGTAAAATAATGACAAGTGATATGTACCTCATTCTATCTTACATCAGAAGACCCCAACTTACCCCAAACTTTAAACTTTCCTTCACCCTAATCAAATGGCTTCTGTGACTATAGCTAACCAAACAAATATACCTGTCATTCTGTATGGAAATCATTACAATAAACATTGTATTTTTTCTTTTGTCCAACTTTGCTTTTTGGAATTTGGTAGACTGGTCCTTCTTTTTAATGGACAATTTTTAATATTGAATCAGTCTATTTTACAACAACATTGGCTCGGTGATACCTCATGTTACAGAGGAACGGACAGTGACAGTTGTCAGTGGAGCACTGGCAGAGAGAGTGTCCATTAGCCAACTTAGGAGTTTCTTATTTAACTCAGATTAGTAAGATTGGTTCTTTAAACTGTTAGAAAATAGTTATTTTAATTAGCTTTAAATATATTTAAGGAACCAAACACTAGGTCAATGAACATTGACCGGAGCTGCCTTCTGACCATTTTCATAAAGAGCACAAAATGTCCAATTGACAAATATCTAATCTAATTTAGACCATATTACATTTAAAATATATCTGGTATCAGAGTATTATCATAAGAATTAAGTATGTACTTGAGTTAAATGGTCTTTTTCAAGGTTCGGGTTCAGCACATACACAGACCACTGATGGTCTTTTGTTGTTCTCTCATTTCCAGCGTTATCAAGATGATCCACTTATCCATAGTATGCCTTTTCTTTATCAAGTTTCATCAGCAATTTGTCCAACAATACAAGTTCAAACTTGTGTCATTCTTTCAAGTACAAACTGATATGACTTTAAAAAGAGCAGACACAGTGTCGCCTGATCTTTTATTTGAACATTTGTTTCCCCCTTGGCTGTTTCAAATGCTTTATGCATCCATTGTGGTACTATGTCAAAGTACATCTGTGGTGATGCAAAGACTTGTAACACAAAGATCCCCCCACACTATGTAGCATCACTCATATTGTGAGAACAGGTTTAAGTGTAGACTCTATTGTTAAACTGAGCAGACAAAACACTCACCAACTGAACATACCTTTACCTTTTATACTGTTCCCTCTGACCCTTTATTCACACACACTCACACACACACGCACACAATTTGGATAGAGGATGTATCTCGGCCCAGAACAGACCCCATCGTTTCGGTTCAGATCCAGATAAGGGGACAGATCCAGGAATTTTTCCACATTTTCAGTAATTGTGAATAAGACAGACATGATCAGGCATGATAGCTGGCATCTGTAGCTCCATTCACAGTGCCCTCTCAGAGTGGGAAGCTTGTACCCATACCCTGCCTTGCCGTCAGTGTGAAAGTTACAGGGGCAGAGAGGGAGGACAGTTTGTTCCACCTCCGATCCGCCACTGGAGGTAGAATCAGAGGCAAGACGGCGTCTGTGTGAATAGAAAAGGAGGCATGAGTGTGTCTATCTGATGGTGTTCACTGTCTGTCAGCTAAACAGATCCTTCACTCATCAAATACAAGAAAAATGTCCCCCTCATCTAACCCACAAAGCAAAGTTACAGTGGCACGATGCATGGTGGGTCAGGATGTCAATCACAACATGTTCTAACAGCATCCATATTGATTATAAGCTGTTGGCAGATACATCTCTGTGTGAAAAGGACTTATGAGTTAGTACAATTTTATGCGGATCCAACTAACTATAGCAGATTTATAGGTCGCATATTATGAAAAACAGTGCTCCTACAGGCTGTTCAGATTCAGCTCCTTTCATTACGTAACGACAGGAGACATTTATATTGGCTAACCTCCTCTGCTCGATTATAGGAGATATCCGAGAGGGAGGCGTTCATCCCCGAGGTGAAGTTCAGTGTGTCCAGCGGTATGATAGCAGTGTTTCGCAATGTCGTCACTCAGAGTCAGACACACAAATCGCTCTGTTGTTGGCTGTAAAAATCAGTGCCTGTATTCTGTCCCAGCTGCAGAACAACAGAAGAGACAGTGGTTGTGTTTCATTTTTTAACAACAACGTGCCGGCTGCGGTTTGTGTAATTCTGTGTGTGTATGCTAACCACTTCACATCGGACTGCTTCAGTTACGAGGGTCAGTCCCACCCATACCGGACCCAGCAAATGCACCTGAGTGTCGCCGCAGTTTGATAGTATTTACAGTTGCCTACGAGTATGGTGAAGTCAGCTGTCAACTGGCTAACTAGTTAGCTCCACTTTCTTCCACTATGCAATGGCATTTGAAGCGAGTTTAATGTTAATAATATTACGATGGAGCTTGGTTGTCACAGTAAAAAGTCTGGAAACGTGCAGACTGGAGACAGAGACGATGCGAACAGTGTCCAAGAGTTTGGAGACTGAGTTAGAGACAAACACAGCTTTCGCTAGCTGCTAGCCATTAGTTACATGGTAGTAACTGTAACAACACATAGAACAAACTAACATTATTCAGACACATTAACCATTCTGAAACATCCTGCTACAGCTGCAGAGTCTGTGCTTCTTCAGGAGCCTCTCCTTCTGGGTCCAATTCTGGATCAAACTGGTATGGATGAATGAAAGCATGTCCATGAGCCATAGCGATACATATATATACATCTACCATAACATTAATGCATGCTACCACTAAGAGGCATCTACTTCCTGGAAGGGGCGTGTAGCAGGCAGTGCTCTCAGTAGAGCTCACTTAGAGCGACTTTTTGACAGCTGAAATTCAGGACCACGGATGGGTTTGGGGCAATACATTTCAAATACAGTCTTGGACCTCTGACAGCTGTGTGAAATTGATGAAAAATAGTATAACATGGGACCTTTTAAGTTAGAATACAACTGTGTTCACACTGAAATGCTGCTTTTCTTATGTGTCGAATGATCGAACATTTATTGCTAACACGTACTTAAACACTGACACTACATTAGGTAATAGACATTCGTTTTCCACTTTGCTTCCTTGCCAACTTTTATTTTGAAATCACTTCACAAAAGGGCCATGTGCAGGGCTCCATGCATGGCTCAAACTAAGAAAACAGAAAAAAAAAAAACAACTCCTAATCATCACAAAGTCTGACCTCCATTTCATCATAATGACAGTCATACTGCAAAGAGAGCTAAATCTGAATAATGTTGAGACTAGTAAGTTAGGGAGCTAAGGGTGGCTTTAACACAGCCTTTTTGGCTCCAGAATGGTCGCTCATTCTCTAGTGAACTACATCACCATGGTAACTAATGGCAGCTACTCATGAGGCGGAGTACTTTTGCCATGCTGTGAGTAAGCAGGATCAAAACAGGTGCTGCAGGCGTGTTTTAAATGAAAATGAAAATTGTTGCTTTTTTTAGATGCACCATAATGCTCCTATAATCAGACAGAATGTGCATGCACCTGTTGTGTCAAGAGACACCCGACACAACTGGTCACCGGATTGAACAGGCATTGATCTCACACACACACACACACACACACACACACACACACACACACACACACACACACACACACACAGCAAGGCCACTTCCTTTGTCATTGCTGTACACTGAAAACATTTGGGTTTGATACCAAAAGATGAATATGAGACAAGAGATCAGTATGTCAGTGTCCATGTCTAGGTATTTACATCTAGATTTGTTTTAAGATTATTGGAACATGTGACTGACAGGTGTTTATTGCTGCCCAGGTATGTCCTATTATTGATTAATCAAACAATAAAACAATAAATATCACTGAATGTCAACTCAGTTTCAGCTCCAGATTTTGCCATTGCAGACTGCATTTATAGTTAAAAAGGTGTAACCAATATGCAGCAAAATAAACTCAGAAGTCTCCAGAAACATTCTTTCTTCCCATTTAAAGAGAGGTGGAACCAAACTGATTGAGAGAGCCTTCATCATACAGCAAACAAAGACCCAGTACATTAACAAAACAACCAAGGAGTTCATCAGGGAAAGCAGTGGAAGGTTTTAGACCGGCCAAGTCGACCTCCAGACTTAAAATTGAGCATGCACTTTTACCTGCTAAAGAGGAGACTGAAGGGAGAAACCCCTCGTAACAAACAAACTGAAAGAGGCCGCAGTGAAAGCCTGGAAGAGCATCACAACAAAAGAATGCAAAGTCTTGGTGGTGTCAGTGGGTTGCAGGCTTGATGCAGATGTTGCAAGCAAAGGATCTGCAATTGAAATATTATTCAGTCTAATCTGTTTTAAGTTTACCTGTTCCTAGACTTTTGCTCACCTAAAAATGTGGTGTCCCGTTTCAAATGATGCTACATTCTAAGTCTAGAAACAGATGAAAGATGAAATGCTGATCTCTGCTCTCATATTGAATGAATGTTTCAAATGTTTTCATGATACAGCCAAAATAAAGGAGTTGGCCTCGCTGTTCCAAATGTTTTGCAGGGGACTGTATCTTTAAGCTGCAACTTTCTGTTTGTTTCAGTCGACTTTTCTGTTTCTGTGTTTCAGCTGTGCTTTGGGCTGTGCTTATTTAGATTTAGGCACAATGAAATGCGTGGGTGCAGGCGCACATAGCATTTAAAGGGAATGGGAGTGACATTCTGATTGGTTCAGTTCATGTTGCGTGCGGAACACACCTAGAGTTTATTAAGAGACCAAATACATCCCCTTTGCACATTGTACCTTACATGGACAACAGCCTTGTTTGGTGGGATGAGTGTAGAGGACATACTGTTTGCACGGCAGCATCATAATCTACACCCGTCTCTTCATATGGATCTGTCTTTTGGACACGGGTGGCTCTTCATTTGGACTCAGGACTGGTGAACAGAGTGATGTCAGCTCTGTTCATGGTAGACATCAACTTTTTGTCGTCTTGCAACCGTGGCTGGTGGATTTCAAAATCTTCCATGTCCATATCATAACTGCTCTGCTGTGTGTTGCTCCTCTATGAGTGCAGTCTTGGTATACTTATCTCCGTGTGCAGCGGAATTATGAAAACTTTATGTCTATAATCCGGCAAAGAGCAGTGCCTCCAGTTCATATTCATCTGCCAAAAATAGCTAAAACGATAGAACTTGCAGGGGAGTGATGGAAATACCAGGATTAATATTCCTCATTTAAAACAGTTAATTGATTATTTCCAGTCAAAATGTTTCTGGTTCTGTGCAAATTGAATCCAAACGTGCTGAGGAAAGGCTGCACATCTCCTTTCATTTACTTCAGTCTGTGTTTAACTTGAGTCTGTTGCATTTTCACAAGATGACACTGCTGAATATAAGACAAGGACAAACACAACTAATGTGAGAGAATTGGTAAGTGTAACTTTGTTGTGGTTGCTGACAGATTTTCTGTAAACAGCTCTGTTTCTTTTCCTTGTGATTTGTGAAATAAATTAACATTACCATGTATCAAGGATTGATTTCATCATGCTCGACTTTGCGAGCATGACAAACGGAATCAGATGTCTACATCTTGTACATCTTCCTTTAAATGTATTGTGCGGTGTGGTTATTTTTCACATGTGCTGCTGTATTTTTAGATAATGGTAGATTTTTCAGGATGTTTCCATGTGTTGAGTTTCACACACTTCGTCCTCATTTTCCAGCGTCACGGGTAATTGACATGGAAGTGCTATTGATGATGAAAAGCAGGAAGTGGTTGCAAAAATAGGAAAACAAAAAAGAAAGCAAGAGGAAAATCTTTTTAGAACTCTAAATTCTATTTCTGATTAGATTAATATCAGTGTCATCTGACAAAATAAGCTTTTAAAAAATGCATCTCACTCTCACAATGATTGGTGAGGGCGTCTCATGTATAGAAGCTTTGTCCTTGCTGCAGTGGTCCTTGGTTTGAGTTCCCGTCCTGTTGCCCTTTGCTCTGTTTTTGCATAAACAAAAGATAGAACATCTCACAGCTAAACCAGGTATACCTCCAGTTCAAGGACTGTTTTTTTTTTTTTTCAGTTAATTCTTGCAAGTGGAAATAAGACAATATCAGCAGACAACACTGCATGTGTAGACAGAGGGCACACATCCCCTCTCTGCCCTTTTCCATACTTGTAAAGTTGTTTCTCCCTCTCCATAATAAATGAACAGCTGCCAAGGATTTAGTCAGATGCGGTCCATCCGTCTGCATCTTGCAGAGCTTTAGCATTTACACTTACACACATTACATTGTGATCACAATGCAGCCCTGTGAAGTGGTGGACTGAAACAAATCCAGCCAACCTCATGGGTGCATTTACACCTGCAGTTGAGTGTAGTCAAGTACTACACACCATGACTGTCCTCTGAGCGCCTGAGTTAATGTCAGGCCAGTGAACTCCTACAGGAGTACGGGACTTTTGTCTCCCCCTTGTGGCCATTAGGTTCCTCTGCTATCAACTCTACATCGTTGCTGTAGCCTTGTCCATTCACATGTTCTGGAGTAGAAATTCCAACCTAGAATTTCAGTATTGACAATATTAATGAGGTCACGATACAAACACAAAAATATGTATTCTTCCATGGTGAATAAACAAACTGTTCTGAGAGCAAAATAAGGTCCCAGAACAATGTTTGAAGCTAGAAAATGTGGCAGGACCCGCCACATAAAATCAAAGTAAAACAGTATAAATTGTGTTGTGCTTTAAAAAGAAAAAAAAAAGATGTTTCTCTTCTCATTAACATTTCTCTGAGAAAACTACAGAGTGCTCCTTTAAATATTCATGATACATAATTTGTCTCAGGGTTACACAAGTACAACTAGACAAACTGGTTGTTGATACAGTATAGTATGCTACCTCTTCCACAGCTTCCGAGCTCTTCCGATTCTTACCACATTTTCTACCTTTCCCCCTTTTGTTTACACTCATACACCTTCACACACACATGCACACACACACACACACACACACACACACACACACACACACACACACACACACACACACACACACACACGTACACACGCACTCACACACACACAGGCTCAGTTCTAGCTGTCCATAAACAGTCCACATCCTGACGCTACGGCTGAGAGTCCTTCTCCAGATACTCTACAAGAATAGAGCAAAAGAAAATAATGATCCAAACCAGTAACAAGTGAAAATCTGCAACACTCCTCACGGCACCAACAAAGGAATGTCCTCACTGGAGGGAGGGATCCGTCATCAGCGGCTTTTCTCTGTCCGTGCTTAATTCCCCCTCTTTGACACTGCCTCTCTGCTTCCAAGAGCACTTAGCCGCAGAAGCAGCTCGGGACTCCTGTAGACTCTCCGAGCATAACAACGCTTTCACACACAAAAAATAAAGTAAGCAAAGGTTTGCATATATACAAAGATATCTCTACCAGGCTATTCACATGTACAGGATGGCAAATCAGTGCAAAGGGGTCACATGTGAAGGCTGTCATTTTTTATATGATAAAGTGCCCTGAAGATGTGCACCCTGTCTGTGCTGTACTTACATGGCAGTGCGACACTTTGATGAAAAAACTAATCTCTTTTCCAACACAGACAACAGCACAGTTAAACAGCTGCAGACATAAAACATACATATTGTTTAACAATTAAAGAAAAGACAAAGAACAAATTAATGATTCTTGAAATATTGAAAACATTCATCTTCATTAAAATCATTTACAGCCAGATGTCTTTTCTTCCTTCATTCATTTCAAATCACTTAAAACACATCCAGAGAGACCAGCTTGTAAAGATGCCAAGGAGACAGAGCAGTCCTTCCCTAAATTAAAAACCCAATTTCAGTTTCTGCTCAGTTTTCAGAAATTTGTATTAGAAGTCATCATTGGTTATGTGTGATGTCAAACACCAGGAGCAGTGTTAACATTTTGGTAACACTGGTAACATTTTGCCACGGCAAACTCAGCAATAAGAAAATAATAAGAAAAATAAAACATTCTTCAATCAATCAGCCAATCCACTTCCTCAATATCTGCACGGTTATGTTACATTGTTGTATACCTGCAAGACCCATCTTCCCCCCTCTACCCCAAGGAGAGCAAGAAGAGGCGAGACAGTGCACAGACTCAGGAGAGAGGTGACCCTAACATAGTGAGGAAACCCATATAAAGCAGACATATTGGTGCACGTTCAACCCCTTCATCTGAGTCAGCTGTCACTCAGTTAGACTGTTCAAGAGAATCCAGTCTGCAGAGAATATCATGTTGCATGGTCGCTCTCTCAGGAGTGCTGCTCTCTCTTTTTCTCCCTGGAGAGTTCAGTACATTTTAACATGACTGAATTACCAGGCAAAACGTAAGTCAGGAGCATAATGACACCACGTTTATATCATCTCAATTTATATATAGTGTCTGACAAGGTCAAAGCTCCACACTTAGGCTTATTGCTTATATATGTTGATATTGCACACGCCTGTGGTTGCTTCAATTAATTATATTCTATTAAACTGATTATCTAATGAGATCTTAAAGTGTGCCGTGAGATTGCACCTTATATTAACTGCAGCTTAAGCTTATGAAATGACTTCCTGATGTTGTCCCAAATAACGTGAAATATAGCACTTTCGATTCTTGTCTTAGGTTGTTTGGTTGTGTGACTGAGTGCATCTCATGGTCGCGATTAAATGCCTACAAATGTGTTTATGTGTTGACTGCTCGAACTCTAATACAAACACAGTAATGCTCAGAGTCTCTCTCTCTCTAGTTCTGTCACTCACCTCTTTCTATTTATTCAGCCCCCTCTCATCTTTAACTCCTGCACTCTTTTGTGTCTCGTTCTTCCAGCTCTCTCTTCACATCTAGCCTAAAGGCAGGTATTAATTGAAGGGCCCTTGTTATAATAGGCTCTAATTGTTAATCACACTGCCTTGTTAGAGAGCAGTTTGATTGTAATTACAGATGCTCGTTAGCTGGAGTTCTGTCATTAATTAGACATTGTGACCTTGGTAATTACTGCAGCAACACATGTATGTGCCAATAATTTTCTCTTGCAAATGTTCCCACACATTATTTTCACAGACAGTCTCGCTGGCTACGAACAGCAGCCATAAACATGTCTTGTCTATGAAGTCCACTGTGTCTTGGTTGGCTTGTTTCAGTGGTCACATCATCCATCAGAGAGCATCATCCAGTGTGGCTGTCCACTCTGGATGCCTGGTTGCTGCGTGACAGCTGCCCTGCTGCTGCAGCTCGGCTCCTGCCTGCCCTGCTCCTGTCTGTTTACATGGAGTTTGACTTTGATCATTATTGATGGAAATGAAGACACGATGTTCCTTTACCCTGCTGAAACAGAGAGAAAGTGGGAGGGGGGAAAGAGAGGGAGCGAAAGAGTGAAAGAGAAACAAAGAGCGCACAGGAAAGAAACTGCCTCTCACCTGTATTCTCTTCATGTCTCTGACGTATTCGACGCATACAGACATTACAACTAGTGAAATGCTGCTATGATGTCATTCTCAGGTTGTTTTTGGCCAAGAACCACGCACAAAACCAACACGTCTCAGGCATGCTATTAGAAAAAACAGTTCAGTTCTGGTGGGTACAGTGTTATCCACACAGAACTTTATATAGTCCATTATGCAGCATGTTAAACTGTCGTTGTCCTCCCCACGAGAAACACGCAGTTCTTCTCACACAGTTGAGTCAGAGCAGTCCCTCAGAGCCTCTCCTCAGTCCATGTGTTAGCTGTGCGGGTTTCCACTGGTTTCCTGTTAACAAGGGGCTTGTAAACAGGCGGGAGATGCACCAGGTTGTTGTCAGATCTTCCCAGTGGATGGGGGGAGGGGGGCAGCTTTATGCCTCCTTGCTGTTGGCATAAAATAAGTCCAGTGATTTATTGTCTCTGGCATGGCAGGTGACATATTGTGTGAATATGGGCAGGGTGGAGGACAGGGAGGCATGATTGAAGTCTCCAGAGATGAGGAAGAGGGCCTGTGGGTGCTGTGTCTGCAGTGAGCTTGTGACTGAGTGAAGAACGTCACAAGCTGCATCAGGGTCAGCAGAGGGCCTGGATGTACACAGCGAGTACAATCACCTGCGTGAACTCCCTCCTTTATTGATAACTTCTAAATAAACCTTGTTATTAACTCATAACTAAGCAACTGGAAACTGGCCTTCTAATATGTGCTTATCAGACATTCCTGGCAAATACTGTTAACCTTGCAGTAGTATGTTACTTGTGGTTGAACCATAGATAATGAACTGGTTCAGCGCTTAAGGTAGGCAGAAGGTGATTATACTTGAGTCAACAGATGTAGAATTCTTGTCACATGCTTCATTCATCAAGTGAGTGAATGTAAATAAGCTTTCAGCCCACTGTGCACACCACATCAGTTCACCAGTATAAGAACATGTTGTGACTCCTACTAGCAGACAGTCAGATGAGATCATGAAAGTCACAGCCGTTATGGTCTACACACAAACAAAACGCTGCTGTATATAGAGTCCCATGCTGTGGCTCACAGGTGCCAGTTTTTCCACTGACAGGCCAGGGTTGTTATTCTAAAGTTTTTTTTTACAGAAGTGATTCTCAGAGAGACAGACCTTTCTGTCGACTCTTACCACTGTCATCTGCCTACAACAGCTCACCTCAGAGTGAGACTTCTCCTCGAAAAACACCCGTGGCTGTGTGGACAGAACCGATCATTTTATTTTAAACAAAGTTCTGTCTGTCAGAATTACTTCTGTGATCCTGCCAGACACACACACACACACACACACACACACACACACACAAACAAACACACTAACACCTTTACTTTGATAGCGGCAGTTAGGCCAGAGGATTATGTTGCAGTCATTGCAGCCATGTCACAGCTGCCAACTGGGGTAATCTACTAGACCAATTCCTAAACTTTTGGTGCATTGGAATCATGGTGTGTACTATCCGGCACTTGCAGTTATGGCAGTAATCAGGATCCACAGTTACCTGACACTGCTGCCCGGGGACAACAGTGTGTTACAGTTGCGTACTCTTAATATTTTGTGTATGTAAAGCCAATGTCCCACAGCTAACACAATTTCCCCTGTCTCTCTTCCCTCCTTCTCTTGCCTTCCAGGCACTTTCTCTTCAAGACAGGTACAGGCACCACCCCCCTCTTCTCCACAGCAACTCCTGGCTACACAATGGCAACAGGGTCAGTGTACTCCCCACCCACCAGGCCATTGCCGAGGAATACCTTGTCCCGCTCTGCCTTCAAGTTCAAGAAATCCTCCAAGTACTGCTCATGGAGGTAAGATGGAACGAGCCATCGAGAAAACAAACCGGATTCATATGAAATTGTTACGACCAGGGCAGGGGGGGAACTAGTGCAACATGGAAATGAGACTCCCCTTTTCCCATCCTCCAAGCACCACCAGCGGTGAAGCTTTTTTAAATGGTTTTATTCAAAAATACATTTTTTTTACACAATCAAACATGCTGACAGTCTGACTGACAGAGGAGAGCCCAGAGGAACTGCGAGGAGCCGGCCCTTAAACTCCTGGCTTCAAGGCAGGAACCAGTCAGCTCCCTGGACAAACCTGCAATCACTCAAACACACCTGCCACCAATCACACACACTCACACCCAGGTAAAATATATTATTCAAAGAGAGGCTGGCACATACAGAAATGTTTATATGACCTCAGGGGTTGTAACAGAGATCCATTTTGAAGCTGAGGGATATTGTCTGGGGACCTTATTCATATCTTCGTTGCTTCATTTGTTAATCAGGAGGTTACAGACAGGGTGCTGTTCTGGTGGGAGAGAACACGATGGACAATGCTACAATGTTCACTATCTATCCCCTCGCTCATCACTTTGCTCCTGCTCCTGCTCTCTCTGTTCATCAGAGTCGATCTTTTTTGCACTGACAATCGCACACAGCCATACTGTATGCAGCTAGATATAATCTGATGTATTTATGACATACATTTAAGAGGATGTTCCACATTTGCTAACAGTGTAATACACTCCATATTCATGCACAGTCATTGTGGACTGCAATGAATGAGATTAAAACAGTAACAGTTGGGGCGCCGATTAGCTCCGCTGGTAGAGCGGGTGTCCCATGTAGAGAGGCTTTGTCCTCGCTGCAGCGGCCCCAGGTTTGAGCCCCGGCGTGGGGCCCTTTGCTGCGTTTCAGTTTGCTCATGGAGATCTTTGCCTGTCTGTGCATGAAGAGAACCGTATGGTGTTTCAGAGAAAACTTGTCACGTCATTTTCAGTCAAGTCAGCCCTTTACTTTGTGTCATGCAGCGCTTTTCAAATTAATGTCTCAACTGTTACCAACACATAGCAAAAAAATGATATTCCCTATATTGAGGGAAGAATAAATCCAGATTTGCGCACTTGAGGGATGAAACTTTTCAGCAAATTTCACCGCCCCAAACGCACAGTAAACCTCCACAGTTTTAATCAAGTTGACTGTTATTTGTTAGATAGACATAAATCAAAATTGATGATGAAAATTAATTCAAGAATTAATAGAGCACTCGTGTAGACTTTACGGTCTATAATGAAATCGACTGTACTGTGGCAGTTGACCATACATTGAAAATTACGCAATGGTATATGAGTTATAATCAATTTGGAATATGTTTCTTTGAACTGTGAAGGTTTTGTAGAGTCAGTACTGAAGAAGGCGACCGCAACACAACCATAATCTTTATGTTTCTGTTTGTTCTCAGGTGTACAGCCCTCAGTGCAGTCGGGCTGTCTGTACTGCTCTCTGTCCTGCTCTGTTACTGCATAGGTAAGACCTCTCTCTCTCTCTCTCTCTCTCTCTCTCTCTCTCTCTCTCTCAGTCACACACACTCTTTTCAAATTCAGTGCTGTAACTTCATGCACCCACATAAGTGTAAAGGGTGAGTTTGTCCCACCACACAGACTTTTAGGTTTGCTTTCCCCTGAATTGTTTAATCCCTCCTTATCTCTCTTCCAGTCTCGTTCCCTCTTTGACCAACGCTGTATCAGGCGTCTTGTACTTTTGTTCCTGCATGTGTTGGTTGTCAGTCTGTGATGTTAGCCCATCAGATAAATAAACTGCCAGGGTTTCCTTTTCTCTAGGCCTCGTTCCTCTCTAAACATTATTTTCCTGGAAGTGCTATCGGAAATATGTAAGATAATCAGGTCATGGTAATTCTGAGTGCTATTTCAGCCTGGCGAGTTTCAGTTTCTTGAAGACGTTTTACCTCTCATCCAAGAGGCTTCTCCAGTTCTAACCAGCTGGAGGGGAGTTTGGGCGTTTGGGAGTGTCTTTAAAGTCGATGAGGACACATGTGAGCTCTGAGTCTGAGTTGTTAGGGCCACTTGTGGGTTGTTGACTCAACAATGTCTACAGCATTTATATGTTCTGTCAAAGCTGCCACTTGTTGTAATTTTGCCAGAGGTGTCTTCAACATTCCTGAACCAGTGCCTAGGAGCAGTTTCTGTGAAAGTTATTAAGGCTCTACTCTCAACTTCTTCCATGATGAGGTTGGCCACAATCAGGGACACTGATGAGCCCCTGGCACAGCTGTGCTTCTGTCTGTAGAAGCCTCCACTGTACTGGAGGTAGAAATTTCATCTGTGGTGAAGTTGATTCTGCTGGACAGAGTGTTGCATTGTAGCAGGCGTTTCTTCACCATCTTTACTGCTTCTTCAGTGGGAATGCATGTTTAAAGAGATGTGACATCATAAGAAACCATTGTTTTGTCTGAGGCCAGTGTTATTTCTCTCACCTTGCTGGGAAATCCTGTGAGTTTTTGATGATGTGTTGAGGGTTACCGACCAAAGTGCTTAGATTTGTTACAGGTACCCTTCCTTCCTTGCATATCCTGGGGAATCCATAGGTGCCTATCTGTTTTCCCCAGGTTATAGGTCAGTTACATATTGGTCAGTGACTTGGCCATTTTCCAGTTTTCGCAGAATTGCTATAACCTTTTTGTAGCTAATGGAAGGATCTTGCCTCAGTGTCTCATAGGTGTTGGTATTGAAGCAGATCAGTGACTTTGGTGTCACAGTTTGCTATTTTTAGCACCACAGTGCATCTACCTTTGTCTGTAAACAAAAATAAATAGCATAGGCCTAGCCTAAGCCTGTTGTATGAATATTTTAAAGCTACACCATTCTGCAGTAACATGCTATAATAGATACAAAAGTAACAGCGACAGCCAGGGCACCTCTTGAAGGTACATATACATGTGTGCCATACATCACAAACATGAATCACTGCTCAGCATTTAGGAATATGCACATTTTCCTGTAAGAACACTAGCTGACCCACATGCTGTGGTTTGAGAGTGCTTCTTTTTGCAGTGATCACATGTCCCATAGTGGAAAAAACCTGCTCTGCAGATATGCTTGTGCCTGGGATGCACAGGTATCGTTTTGCCAGCCGAGAGATGAGGGGAAGTGTTACCTTATGGACACTCCACCAGTTCAAAGGGTCCTCAGTGAGAGGTAGAGATGGGGCTTTGCAGTATTTCTACTGTATTTCAGTCTCAGTTATAGACTGTCCTAGCAAACTCACAGTGATTACTTTCAAAATGTAATGTACCGTTACTGTTAAATATGATTCTGTCGTGACTGAAGTCCAGGAATCACGTTACTGCTACTCGACTAGCTTAGCTCAGTGATGACATTACCTGGACTTTGGTTTTGTGGTAAAGTGCAGGTTTAACCTTTTCTGTGAAGTGGCTGCGTAACTCAGGCTTATGTCACGGCTCCAGTATCTTCAACAGGTGACGAAACCCAGTGTTGTCAGGCTACAGATCCTTACCCATAAAAGCTGCCACAGGTTGGGTTATTCTCTTCCCTTTCTCCGAGTTGGGTGGCAAAGTTAATTCTAGTTACTTGCCCCATTCACACTGTCCTTCAATGCAGGAATCATGCGCCAGTTCTCCACCTCTGCCTCTGTGTGAATGTCTCAGAGGGGTGAAATTTCACTCCAGCACTGATCTGCTTGTTAGTTTGTTAGTTTGTATGCTAACTCCTGTAAAGTGTTTTTCAAGTGACTGGGCAATTATATCATTAGTTGTGTTCAGGACGCTCTGAAGAGGTTGAATTGGTTTAGAAAAATAATGTTACTCATGCTTTAATAAGGCAAAATGTTGTACTAGGTAATGATTAGCTGGTAATTCTGTCTACTGCAATGTGGGGAATGTTGTTTGTTACTTGGGTAACTCCAGTGACTTGGCATGAGTCAGTGTCTATTGTAATTTAGTGGCATTGATCAGAAATACAACAATCAGGGCTTATGTTGTTGTTATTTTGAATGCACCATCTTGGTTTTCTGGCATCCTCTGTCACTGTTAGAAGGAGGGACCTGGGAGCTGTGTTCATCCAAATATTCTGGCTAAGCCCACTTTTGTCTCTCTAGACTCTAGACTGCAGCTTTAATCATGAAAAATGCAATTTTACAACAACCAACATTTAAAAATTCTGCCTTCACAGCATATCCTGAATGAACCCTGAATTCTTGCCACAAATTTATGTTAAGCTTTTTAGCAGACTTTGTATAAATATCCACCCAGGGTAGAATGGTAAGTATATGTCATATACATGAAATGTGAATATTTGGTATGTGTAATTACAGATAAAGGGGTCATTTAAGCCACTGCATACACTGCAATCAATGTTGTGTCACTTACATGAAAAGAAATAACATAGAAAATCACAGAGCTACTGTGAAAAATCATTTGCATTATCATTTATGTACTTAATTCATTTGTAATCACTTTCGATTGTTGTGCTGCAGATATTACTTTTGTGACAGACGTGAATGTGCATTGGCCCACACTTATTTTAAAACTGTGTCACTTAAGTCATTAACCTCTTCAACCTGACCGGACTCACTACAGGCATGTCCCATGGAAGTACTCCTTCAGAGGCTTTTATATTCTGACAAGAATATGCATTGGTTTTTTTTTGTGCACTAATATATGACTGTTTTCCAAAAGGCAAAACAAATCAATTTTTGCCTCTTAGATCCCAATGGAGGCCACACTACAGCTGTAGTCTGATCCTTGTTAGATTGTGAGTGAGAAATATTTTTTAAATGGCCAGATAGAGAGACAGAGGCAGGAATTATAGAACGTAAGAGTCAGAGGGGAGGCAGAGTGGTGGTTTTTCTAAAGGTCATCGATTCCCACAATGAACAGAAGCAATTATGACTGCAGCTGAGATGGTCCTTGGACTTGAATATCTGTTGCCTCAGGCTAGTCCGTGAGTGTGTGGGGAAATTTGTTGTGACATGCTGTGGTGTGTGTGTGTGTGTGTGTGTGTGTGTGTGTGTGTGTGTGTATAGCTCCATCACGCATTGTTAGCAAGGTTTTTTTTTTTTTTTTTTTTTTTCCTCTTCATTCAAAGCATCTGTTTAGTGTTTCCTGGGATTTAATGATTCACTTGCGGTCTTGACACACACACAAACTCTCGTGAATTGGTCTCACACAAGGATGAGCGTGCACACAAACACACACGCACAGACACACATTCACACTCAGAGATGAACAAGACCACACAGGACCATACTGACACCCACACCAGCATGGTCACAGTAAGACACACATATTACTCTGTCAGTCTTTGGACAGTCACTGAACACAAACTGCTGAGACTCAGGAGAGAGGAGGGGATCAGTCGGAAGACCTGTTCACAACTGGAATTAACAGGTTGTACTAGTTGCTGTCTTTTTTCTTTTCTGTTTTTTCATAGTATCTGTGCAAGGCAAGATTGTTAACAAAAACACACGTTTACACACTAAAACTCCTTCTGTGACTCACTGAGCTGAAGTGTGCCATATAAAACAAGGTCCTGCATCAAACAAATACTCTGCAGCTACATGACCTGCACATGTATTTGTGAGACACAGGACACAATTCTTTTTGTAAATCCCACTGGGCTGTGCTGTTTTGTAATGATTCTGTAAAATGCATTCATTCAAGTCATTTGTGGTTCAGCACTCTCACTTAAACTTCACTTAGACCAAATCATCTGAGTATTTCCATCAGTGTGATGTCTGTTATGTACGTCCAAAACAAATAGCTCAAAGCTAAATATAGGAGTTGAATGTAAGCTCAGATGATTATATGCTGTTTACATAATTAACGCTAGGGTCTGTAATGTTGTTCAGAAACACATTTTGTCATACTGGGTGAAATGGTCCTGCTATCCTGAGAGTCGTCAATATATTATGTATTCAGAGAGAGGAACAAAAATAATCAGACCTCTGTGGCAGCTGCAGGACTGAGAAAAAGCTGACCAATCCGTGCTTTTCGGCCGAATAGCGCTGATTGGTCAGATGCCTTCATGACTCGTTCTGCCTGCGCCCCCCTCTGTCCCTCCCTCCTCCGCGCGTGCAGACGTTACGTTTCACTGATGCCGGAAATATTCAGCACACTGTTCTGCAGAAAAAAGGAGCTGCAGGAGAAGACGTTCATTTGGTTACAATGGCAGAGAAAATACGTTACTTGGTACTGCTCACCCCGCTAAAAAGGCAAGGAAGAGAAAGTCTGAGGCAGAAATGGCTGCGACGAAATAGGCTCTGGATAAAGAAAGAAGTCAGACCCGAGTCAACGTCAGTGCTACATTTTAGCGGTGGAGACAACTGGGGCATGTGAAGGGCCTGAAAAGTGATTCAGAGGTTGCTCTCTTTCTGTTCGACAGGTAATGATTTGTTTTGTTTCAGGGGGATTTGTTATTTTCATGAAATATGTAAGGTTTGCCAACTTGGCTATGTTTGTAGCTCGTATTAGCCCAATGCTAACGTTAGCTTCTTTGCGTGTTGTTTTTAGCCATGAGACTGGCTGATAAGTCGGCACAGTTTCCACTGGATAGTGTCCTCTGCGTTGCGGCTCCGATCCGGTTTTGCGGTTTGAGTCCGCCACGGCGCAGTATGGTAGACAGCTGGCCTCACTACGTGTGCTGGTGTCACGGAGTGTTTTATTTTGAAAAGTAACCGGATGTTGTTTGTTATTTCGGCGCTTTGCTTCCTGTCTGCTCCGTTCTAAATGCAGCGGAATTGCTGCCTCGTGCTCCGGCATCCCAATGCCAGATGCGCGTTCAAGTTTGTGGGAGCGTGGCTTTGGATGGAGCACTGACGGGATGGGGGGGTGGAACTTAGAGGAGGTGCCACTTTCAAATCTTGCTAGCTCTCCAGGATTGTAGACCCTGGTATTTAGCACCCCTGTGTCTAGGTTCAGCATCACAGCGCTGTTGTATTAGCTGTAAACTCCCTGTCTTTTTTAAATTATTTGTCTCCTTACATTCTCTCTGGAATCTCAGCTCCCGAGAGAGAGAGAACTGT
Organism: Acanthopagrus latus; assembly: GCF_904848185.1. NCBI lineage: Eukaryota > Metazoa > Chordata > Actinopteri > Spariformes > Sparidae > Acanthopagrus > Acanthopagrus latus. The sequence continues at coordinate 30,594,397 of NC_051039.1, read as the reverse complement.
TGATATTTACCTTTACAAAATGTTATTAAAATAAATCACTGATTTGGAGACTATGAAATTCCTGCATTACATAGAGGAGCTGTTATATTGACAGAATTTTCCTTCTCTCTCTGACAAACTATAATAAAATTTGATTACATAAAAAGTTTGACCCATATGGGTTAAGTTTAGGGATAAGGGAGAGATCGTGGTTATGGCAAATAACAGTTTGGGTTAGGCAACAAAACACTTTGGGTCTAGTTAAATGTCAGATGTACCACTGAGCTCCACCGCCTCAGTTTAAGCTTCCAAACCTAAAGACACTATATTTCCTGCATTGACATTTAGCATTGACAATGGACATAAATCGTGAGGTGGGGAATCATCCAATATGCATGTAATTCCTCGGGATACTGGGCTGGAATAACTTTTCATCTTCCATGTAACAAATCAGGATGATAAAGGTACAAGTCCCCCATTTTAAGTGGTGAAACAGAATACACAGGAGAGTGAGGGAGATGTTTTTGACTTGTCAGATAGTAGCAATGCATTCAGATTTGTACTTCTTTTAATGTACAGTATTTCATCAATTAATATTGATAAAGAATAGGAGTTATTGGAGAATTGATCAAGAATTGATGAACAACTTGCCAACAGGTCATTTGAATCAGTCAGCAACAGCTGTCCACCTTAGCTCTGTGATGCATTAAGAGCTGTTGCCAAATTACTATGACCAACAAAAATCTTAATTACTGTAGCTCAATCTGATGCAAGACTTTAATTTTGTTATATCTTTTGTATCTACAAAAAAATTTCACTGAAATGTTCTGTTGACTACCATATTTCCTAAAAAGGTTATGTTAGAGAGAAGCAGTCTAATATGACTGTTACCATGGCCATTAATCCTCTATTTTATCTCACACACACACACACACACACACACACACACACACACACACACACACACACACACACACACACACAAGCACACAGGCTCTTGTCGATTAGCCAGCACTCTCCCATGACCCTCTGGTCCTGTCCTCACCAGGAGGGGTTGTGGGTAACAGGGTAGCACAGCACGGCTCTAATTTAATGAGGCAGAGAGGTGTGTTTTTGTGTGCAGAATCAGTGTGTGAGTTGGGTGGAGCATGCACATTGGCGCAGAGGTGGGGTGGTGGTGGTGGTGGTGGTGGTGTGTAATACATGGCAGGGGTTTCTCTCACTAAAGATTCCCAAGTTGAATCAGTAATTGGTCCTTGACACGACTCTCTACTATCTGCTGTGGGCACATGAGGAGTTCAGAACAGACTTCCATTTTGAAAAATAAAAAAGGTTACTGCTTTGGATTTTTTGTTCTAGCCCAACAAAAGAAGATGATAATTTAAAGACATTAATGTGGCTGTCGGTTTGAAGGTGTTTCTGCACCTGATGACCTGATGAAAAATTAAAGAAAATAATGAAGAGATATTGGAATGAATAACATAACATTCTGAATAAAGAATATTATAAAAATCGATTTAATAAAGATAAACATACTATATACAATAACTATCCCTGTGTGTAAGTGACGTGCAATATACACTATATTGCCAAAAGTATTCGCTCACCTGCCTTGACTCGCATATGAACTTAAGTGACATCCCATTCTTAATCCATAGGGTTTAATATGACGTTGGTCCACCCTTTGCAGCTGTAACAGCCTCAACTCTTCTGGGAAGGCTTTCAACAAGGTTTAGGAGTGTGTTTATGGAAGTGTTTGACCATTCTTCAAGAAGTGCATTTGTGAGGTCACACAGTGATGTTGGACATGGAAAAGGCATTCAGTGCTGCATGTTGCCCCCACCTTGGCTCCTCAGACCATCTCTTGGTGATGCTAATTCCTGCTTACAATCCCATGCTGATCAGGAAAAAACCCACAGTGAAGCAGGTGAGGGTTTGGCCTGCAGGAGCTATTGAAGCACTACAGGACTGCTTCAGGCGCATAGACTGGGACATATGCAAGGCAGCTGCCATGGACAATCATCACACATGGCCATTCAGAAGTGCAGGGAGGACGTTAGTATGATCAAAAATATCGCCACACAGGCCAGCGAGAGGCCCTAGATGACCAGTCAGGTACATACAAAGCTGAAAGCACAGAATGATGCTTTTAAATCTGGTGACATGGTGGCACGTGCCAATGTGTGAATGTTGTTTCTGGACATAATACCATCAATGCCGTCATCCAACAGCATCTGGTGAGCAAACTGCTCCCCCTTTGGTTTCAGCACCCCCCAGTGTAACTGGCTGCTTGATTTCCTCACCAACAGACCACAGTCTGTGCAGGTGGGCAACAACGCTCCCCTTAGGGCTGCATCCCGAGTCCACTGTTCTTCACACTGATGACCCACGGCTGTTGTGCCTGGACCACTAATAACCACATTGTGAAGTTTGCAGATAACACAACAGTAGTGGACCTTATCCATAATGACAAGAATGCAGCCGACAGAGAGGAGGGGAAAATCTGGCGGACTGGTTCAAAATCAACAACCCTGTCTGCTCAGGATCCTGCAGTGCCTCTGACTGGAATTCCCTGCAGAGGATGGTGAAGACGGTGCAGAAAATCACTGGGACTTCACTTCCTCCCATCCAGGATATTGCAAAATAACAATGCCTGACCAGGGCTCACACCATCAGCAGGGACTCCTCCCATCCCCACCATGGACTGTTTACATTTACATTTGCTTTTACATTTTTATGTGTAATACTTGTATACATTATACATTTTTTATATTGTTACATTACCTTTTTTTTTTTTAACCTGTACTATGCTGAGCCAACTGCTACGAATTTTTTTTCCGATCTGCACTGTAAGGTTTTACAATTTGAATGACAATAAAGAAGGTCTGAGTCTAAGTTTAAAAGAGGGATTGTCCATTATAGCTTGCAACTTTACTCTCTTCCTCCTCTCTGTCACCACCTCCATGCTGTCCATTTTCACCCCCACCACAGAGCTGGCTTTCCTCACCAGTTTGTTCAGCTTGATAGCACCACCGCTCCTGATGCCACCTCCCCAGCACACTGCTGCAAAGAATATGACACTGGCTGCTACACACTGGTAGAACATTCGTAGCAGCCTAGTGCACACATCCAAAGACCTGATCCTTCTCAGAAAGAACAGCCTGCTCAGTCCCTTCCTGTAAAGGGCCTCAGTGTTTTCTGACCAGTCCAGTCTGACCTGTCCTTCAAACTTCCAACAATGGAGGAGTCGTCAGAGAACTTCTGACAGTGGCATGTCTGTGAGTCATAGCAGAAGTCAGAGGTGTAGATGATTAACAAAAATGGTTAAAGGAAAGTTTCCTGGGGTGTGCAAGTGTTGCTTGTCACCACATATGACAGGCAAGCTGGCACACCCCAGGGAACTGTTCTTTCACCGCCTTGAGTAGTGGTCAAAAGAGCGGCCATAAAAAACCTTTCTCATTTCATGGTCACCACTAACAAATTGCTAATTCAGTGATGATCATATTTAATTTCAGATAAATTCTCCACAATAAAAGATCCCTTCATTATGTTATTTAGAAGCTGCTTTATGACGCAGCAAAATCAGGAAATGTTGGGTTTTCACAAGCAACACTGAGAGCTGAACATCCAGACTTTTAGAAACATCTTTCTCTCTGGTCTCGTTAGTATCCCAACTATATTAGCCTAAGGAGGGCACTTGACACTGGTTGGCCTGGGTCACGAGTTTTCATTGCAGCCTGCTAGCAGGTGGGGCAGGTACGCTTTGGCCCCACTCGAGGGATGTTCATTTCTCAACTCTGCATCTTTTAACTTGTAATGGAAATGTGTATGGTTTAACTTGGTGTTTTTTGGTGGAAAAGCCCCATTTGAATTGTTGTTGACTGCCATAGTGGACGTGAGGTTTGAAAAAGTTTTCCACAGGTCCTTAACTACTTTAGTATAATAAAATCTCGCTGCCAGTTTAGTTTTGAATTTTAAGCTTTTAAGTTTTTTTTTTTTTCTGTTGTTTCACACCAGTTTGACTTTTATTTTGAAGAATATCAGTTAGAGGAAATGTGTTCAGTTAGCACTGGTCTTGTTCATTATAAATTATTGAATGAATACAAACACTCCCCAGATTTCCAGATTTTACTGGACTTAATGGCTCGAATTATGACAGTAAAACAAATTGTTTTGCATGGGTTTGCATTTTCCAGAAGCTTCTTTCACAATGGCGATGTATTACATTGTTTGGCCAATATAAAAACTGTCTTCAAAGCCTGGTGCTCTTCCCAGGGGCATGCTATTCCCTCATTAAGGTTGTTAAGTTCTCTATTACATCCACTACAAGTTTAAATGTGACATTTTGTCAATCAGGAACATTTGCTTTTCGCTTCGCCAACAAATCCTTCTTGTCTGTCTTGTCAGTTTCTGCGCTCTCTCTCCATGCTAAAAGTCAAATATGCCTCTGCTGCTGTCAGAGTAGATTCTTCCAGCAGCTTGTGATCGTGGCAAATATTGTCCATTATATAGTAAAACATTAGAGCGATGGACAAGTACTGTAAACAGCACAAGCCAGACCACTGTGTAACACCAAGAGCACCAACTACCTTGAAAAGCCCCATGCAACGTTTAAATATAAATAATGATTTAAAGTATAATAAATAAGTGTTTATAAGGAAAAAAGTTTGCACTGTTAAAAACTGATATACGTACTGATGTTTACTTCTGTTTGCATTTTATTTAGTTAAATATGAACAAAATAATGTGCAACCAGGTGTCTCGCGGGAAAAAAAAGTACAAATGTATTCCACTTCAAGTTATTTGAGAACAAGGAAAAAGTGACAGTGGGTCCTGCTATGTAAAACTGATATGTCAGTGTAAACCCAGACAACAACCCACAGTTTCAAATTGCACCGTGTAATTCTGTTGGGTTGACAAGGCAAAGCACAGTAGCAGATTCCTCTTCTGCTGCCTAATTTTGCAAAATGCTACAGTGCCTCTGCAGTGCTTCATCAGATAGTCGGCATAATTCTGCAGACTATACGCAATCGCTTAAGGAGGGAGGCGTGCTGGTGAATAGAAATGGTTTTCGTGGGTGTGGACATGTCTTTTCTCTCTGGTATACACAAATTTGACTGATTTCTGGCCTCAGAAAAATCTGTTTCCGTGTCAATTGAGATGTGAGGAGAAGGAGGGGGGTAGCAAATGAGCAGATCCATGGACACACACACACACACAGCAAGGACAGGGGGAGAGAGTAAGCATGTAGGTGGGAGAAGTGTTATATTGTGTTATGTTAGATTAGCTGCCAGAAGCTACACACTCCACTCAATCCATATCTAGGTACTGGAGCGTTTGTGTGTGTGTCATGTGTAGTCGCCCACTTGATTTGTGTACCTGACCTGAGAGAATTACAGATGCGATTCAGGTTCCCGAAAACATACTGCTAGTGCTCAATATGCTTAACAAAGCCCCGTGAGTGTACATGCAACCACATATCTATGAGTATGAGAAGAAACAATGCACAGTATATTCACATCCAGTAGTATATTTTCTCGTCTCATCTTAGCATCATTTGATATATTATTATCCTTCCTTTCCATAGTCTACCCTTTTCTGAACTTTTACCCTGTTTCTCATCTGTTCTCATCTGAGTTCTCATCTCATCCTATCCCCCTTATTTTATTCCTCCCTCTTCCGATTTGTTTTAATCTCCTTTTTTTTAGGACCCATTATTAACCTCCCTGTTCATCTCTTGTGTTTTTAATTTTCCTTTACATCTTGCTCTCTCCAGCCATGCACCTGTTCGGTCTGAACTGGCAGCTTCAGGAGAGTGAGGGATATGGAGCATTTGAAAATGGAGGAGGGGGAAGAGATACAACTCCAAACACCTTTATGGTGTCCACAGACAATGGTAAGTTCATACCTAAATACACTGTTTAATCTCTTTTCATGATAGGAAAAGCAATCAAGAGTATAAGGAAGAAAGTATTACCTCTTGTAGTAGAAACCTTTACTTTGACCAGAAATATTCAGGAGGCACTGGCACGGCAGACATTTACTGTAGTTTCAAATAGAAGAAATAATCCTTGTCGTACAGCCCTGCAAACATCCTCCTGTCTTTTAATAATTAAATCCTATAATACTTAGATACAATTGTAAATTATGTTGAGTTCCACTGCAGTTGAGTTACAGTGGTGAAAGTAAGAGTGCAGAGGTCATGGACGTGGACAGCTGTACAAAATGTTTGACAATGGTCATGTAGGCTGGGTTCACAGATAGTGTCAGTGGAAGATCCATTTGAACATATTTTCAACATTAATTTGTAGATATGAAAAACATGTCTGAGTGGCATTATGTTTCCTTCCAGTGTATTGGTGCATAATACCTGCATTTGAATGTCATTCGTCTTAGAAATGTTTGCCAATAAACACTCTGCAACCTGTGAGATAAATGAATGCATCTTTTCACTGCGTAGTCTGCAGTGTTTACCATCTGCCTGTCTTTGTGCAATCCAATGTTTTTAATTTTTTTTTATTATGTATTTTGTTTGTTAAGCTGGTGTTTGAGTTTACCTTTGCCACTCAGCCTAACAATCACTGGATATGTCCAATAAGGTTGTTGGGTTAAGTTCTCTAATGACTCCTGATCCTTCTGAAAATTACTGAAGAACCTTTGTAGTTTGTATCACAAGCAGAGTAAAATACACATCGAATGTGAAGGGAAAAAAAAAAAATGAAAACGCTGACGTAGCCTGCTCTTGATTTAAGTGGCTTCCCCTCACAAGGACACACTCTCGCTCTCTCTGTAGGTCTTAGTCACACACGCACAATAAATAGTTTCATAAATGTTGTTTCACATTTATTTATAAGCAATCCAGAAAATAGGTAGAAGGTCATGGTGTGATACATTTCTATCTATATCATGAGTGAGCACAAGGCAAACAATTCCTCAGATCAGACACTGGACCAGGATTTCAAAGCCTGTTATGTCTCAGTGCTGGTCATAGCTGTGAAGGCATTATGTGTCCAGGTGGCCTGTCCGTATGTAAGACTGTCCCCCTGCCCATCCCATTCTGGTGAACATGATATCTACATCCGTTTGGCATAAACGTCCACTTGGCCTCACTTGGCTCACTTTTTAACCATAACTCTAATTTATACATAAAGTCTGACAGCATTTCAGCATAGATTTTTAAAGGTATACAATGGAGTGATAACATTTATATCCAAAAGATCAGAGGTCAAGATCACACTGACAGCATAGTGTTCTACAAATGTACTTTTCTTGTCATTTCTCAGTAGTACCATGTTATTGTCAAGAAACACATGTGTGCCGGGGTCTTTTTCCTCATATGTCTTGTTAAATTCCATTAGTCTTCACTATGATTCTGGATTGACATAGATGTAAACTACAACATGCCTGGTGCACAGAGGCATTAACTGTTAAGTGATAATGATAGTTCACTGTGAAATGTGTGAACTGTTTCCTCAAAGGATCTCAGGATAAGCCAAGGTTTTCTGTAGCTGTAAACATTTTCCTGTAAGCATTCATGTTTAACCACAGAAAAAAAACAAAGCTTACATTCCAGATCAATCTTTTATCTGCAGGTTTAAGCACTTTGGTTGATGTGATATTACCAGTACATGATTTGTATTAAATTATGTTTTGACCATTGCAGAAATATTGTTAAATGGATGATAAGACGAAACTCATCTTGTTTACATTCACCCAACTCTTTCTGCAGGTAAAATGTTCCTTGTAGAGAACAACACTATAGACACAGGAGAGGTGGATGTGGGCAGACGCGCGATACAAGATGTACCACCAGGTTAGTGACATGCACATGTGTACATGTATAAACCTGTTGGATCATTTCACTTTTTCAATCTGTGAACAAAATGTACAGAATCTCTTACACAACAAAACATTCTCACCAAAGCATTGTATACTCAGTTGTCATTTACCTCAGTAGAGTTAAATATGAAGGTGAACACTTTCAGTTTTTGCTGAAACAGTTTTAAGAAGTATATAATAAAATGTGTGACCAAATTGGCTGCTGGTTGTGGGGGGCAACTGTTGGTAACTTTTGTCGACCCCTTTTTTTATCACTGAAGGTAAGATAAATAACAACATCAACTGTGTTGAATGTGTTACTTGAATGTGGGGCTACCACAGACATCAAAAAATAAACGTTTGTGTAGTAGTTTATACATAATTTAATAACCATCAACTATGGTCTGTTGGAATATGTAGTTAATATGAAGCAATGTGTGGCATTGTGAGTGTTGGAAGTATGTAAAATCAAAGATTGTGTGTGTGAGAATATTGATTTCTGTACTAAAATAGAATGGATAATTCTGAAAATGATTCAAGGAGTGTTTTAATATTCAAATCACTCATTTTGACTGCTGCCTGTTATTGTTTTTCTTTATCCAAGGTGTGTTTTGGAGGTCTCAGCTCTATATTGACCAACCACAGTTCTTGAAATTCAACATCTCTGTCCAGAAAGATGCTCTTGTTGGGGTGTATGGACGTAAAGGCCTGCCGCCATCACACACACAGGTTGGTGTAGCAAACAGGCATCTGTTTGTGTTATACTAATGGTCATGTCGTTCTCATGTCAGATAAAGTGTATGGTCATGTCATAGCAAAAGGTCTCAGGTCAGAGGCCACTCTGCTCTCAGATGTCCGACATGTTGTTTAAGAAAGCCTTTTGTCAACCATCCTGAATCCTCTGCTCTAAAGCAAAAACCAAAATTGAATATAAATTGTGCCTCCCAAATAGTCAAAGCCTTAAATCCCTTAGGGTGTGTTATTAGTGTTATTAGATAAAGTATTGCATGGAGTCTTGTTCACAATGAAGCATCCCTTTTAGTGGCTACACTTACACATTCTAACTGTGAAACATGTCTTCTATCAAGTGACTAATTAACTTTAAAAGACAGGTTTGTATAATCCCATCCCTATCAAAGCTCAATATTAGCACCTTCAATAATAGACATGTGTGTCTGAGTGTTTTTATGTGTGCATGTGTGTTAAAATGGAATGAACAAGAATAACAACATATGATGCAACTGCAAATGTTTCTTTTTGTGATTAAGGTGTAATGAGTTGCCATTTGGGCTAGATAAAAAGGACGATTAAGATACTTAGATATGTCTACCAAATTTAAGCCGTTAAGATGGATGGACTATTGGACTAAGCAACATTTTCATGGACTATGCTACAAAAAACCTAGCATATACCATGCTAATCACCACTAAACTTGAATGAAAATGGTGGTTAGGAATAGATTTTTATCATCAGAGTATTTTACTAAATGTTCTTTAAGGGAAAAATGTATCTTCAATGATGTCTAATTTGACCAATATTTTTGTCTTCCAGTACGACTTTGTAGAGCTACTAGATGGTAGTCGCCTCATTTCCAAAGACAAGCGAGCGCTCAGTGACACAGACATGGAACACACATACCCAGCTGGTTTGCATGAGGAGGACTCTGGGGGAGGAGCCAGGCATGCTCGTTCAGTGAACTTACACGAGGCTGGCTTCATCCAGTACCTGGACACAGGAATCTGGCATCTGGCATTTTACAATGATGGACGCAACACAGAGCAAGTCTCCTACAATACCATTGTCATAGGTGAGGCATAGCAATATGGTTGGAATAGTGCTTCCTGTATGTCTTGTAATCATTGGTTAGTAGGTTACTGTAAGCATGAGTGAGTATATTTTACAGTTCATAATATCCAAAATTACTGTAAGCAATGTTAACACACATCTTTAGGATACCAGCCTGTAGTTCAAGGAAATCAATTTAAAAATACATATTTTTTATGATGTCAACAGTGTTGGTGATCTTGGTGTCAAACATACTGCCAAACTGTATTTACTATTTGTCAACAGTACGCAGTGTTACTGAATTTGAATCTTGCAATCACAGTGTTAGCCTTCTGGCTAACAGCTGAGCCAATGGGTACTTTCAACTAAGAGGACTAGTATTTCTCCAATTTCTAAGTAAAATCAGAGGTTTGTCATGTTTACTTGAGTACATAACAATGTCTTAATTTCATAAAAACCTAATGGGATTATAATGATTGATCCAGCTGCTGGTCAAATCCTCAGGGTTGCCAGGGAAACAGGGAACAGCTTTTTTAAAATTATTTTTCAACAACTGACCATGGCACAATGTCCATACTGGCAACTTTCTGGCCTGATTCTGGCCTCCACATTGTTCATCATCATATATATTCAGATCAAGTTGTCTCATGTGCAGAGGTCTTCACCTCTAGGCATTGGCCTGGTGATTGAGTCCAGCCTGTGGCCCTTTCCTGCATGTCACGCCCCCCACCCCCCCATCCTGTTTCCTGTCATCTCTCTGAGCTGTCCTATCAGTAAAGCCCTAAAGACCTAAAAAGTACTTTAAAAAAGAGTAGTAAAACATGTTTAATTGCATTCTCACTATCAGTTAGAACCTTTTGTACAGATGTTATAAATGGGGCCATTTTTGGGAAAATCCCAGTTTTTAGGGACACCTGCTGATTCGTCTGCTGAACGTGACACTATGACCTGTTTTTCAAGTAACCTGGAGATATAATGATTCTGATAAGCTTAATTAGGAGGAATATCACATCAGAGGGTGCAACAAGACCAAAGGCACTGTATAGCATTTATTTATTTATTATTGGAAAACTTTGTTCTGCATGAACGTGTGTGTGTGTGTGTGTGTGTGTGTGTGTGTGTGTGTGTGTGTGTGTGTGTGTGTGTGTGTGTGTGTAAGTAAGGCTGTGGCATGGTAATTGGATGTTAGAAGGTCTTGATTGGACCAAATGGCTGTAATTGTGACAACTGCACAGGACTATAGATAATAAGATATACAACTGCATGCTATCTCTCTCTCTCTCTCTGTATCTCTCTCTCTCTGTATCTCTCTCTCTGTATCTCTCTCTCTCTCTCTCTCTCTCTGTATCTCCCTCTCTGTATCTCTCTCTCTCTGTATCTCTCTCTGTATCTCTCTCTCTCTGTATCTCTCTCTGTATCTCTCTCTCTCTCTGTATCTCTCTCTGTATCTCTCTCTCTCTCTGTATCTCTCTCTGTATCTCCCTCTCTGTATCTCTCTCTGTATCTCTCTCTCTCTGTATCTCTCTCTGTATCTCTCTCTCTCTCTGTATCTCTCTCTGTATCTCTCTCTCTCTCTGTATCTCTCTCTCTCTGTATCTCTCTCTGTATCTCTCTCTCTCTCTGTATCTCTCTCTGTATCTCTCTCTCTCTGTATCTCTCTCTGTATCTCTCTCTCTGTATCTCTCTCTCTGTATCTCTCTCTCTCTGTATCTCTCTCTCTGTATCTCTCTCTCTGTATCTCTCTCTCTGTATCTCTCTCTCTGTATCTCTCTCTCTGTATCTCTCTGTATCTCTCTCTCTGTATCTCTCTCTCTCTCTCTCTCTCTCTCTCTCTCTCTCTCTCTCTCTCTCTCTCTCTCTCTCTCTGTATCTCTGTATCTCTCCCTCTGTATCTCTCTATCTCTCTCTATCTCCTAATCAGAGTCCATTATGGAGTGTCCTCAGAATTGTCACGGAAATGGAGATTGTCTCTCAGGAATATGCCACTGTTTCCCGGGATTTCTGGGCTTAGACTGCTCTCGAGGTAAACACACACGAACACACTGCCAACCATAGTGAGGCAAGAAATGTTGGGAGGTCAAACGGTCAGGGTGACCTGCACAGTCTGGAGTATTGTAAGGTTTCACTTTCTAGTCTAAACCTATCACATTCAATATACTCCTAGTTTTTGCAATCGGATCACCTGTTTGTGCTCAACAATTTTGCATAACCTGAAACCTTGTGATGGTGGCACATGCTGATGTGGCATACCTCAAATTTTGCTAAATTTGTATTTTCTTTTTTCACCTTCAATACTGAAGCACATATTGGTTATGAAAGCGATAGAGTCATTGATTTGGATGAAGTGCAGTAGACCTTAAAGCTATTACTGCCCACAACTTCTTTCCGCCAGCCAGACCAAACATCACTGCAAGCAATGCAGTTGACCCAGATAGAGATGGAAGACCAAATAAGTTTCGTTTCGTTTCGTTTCGTTTCATTGTCTTTCCGCTTATCCGTGAGGGTCGCAGGATGTTGCCACTTTTTTCCCCCTAAGGGGCTGCAGTGCTTACTGGGGCCAAATCCAGTTCACACAATGGGCATAGGCCATTTACCTGCCCAGACAAATAACCATTGTGTTTATATCTGCTGTTATCGTCTTTCCGAATACAAATTCAAAGAATGCACAACAAGAATTGTCGTCATCAGTCACATTACAAAACCATGTGTCTGCCGACAGCTGGGGACTTTTATCAGTAGTGCGTACTGAGGCATGGTTCCATTTATGCTACAGCTGTGGTTGGTGTGGGTCCGATGCTCCACACATGCGCATTTCCCAATTCACGCCCAATTCGTGTTGTTGGGGGTTAAACACCATAATGTTGTTTGCCAACAGCCAAAACATGGAGAAAAAGGAAGAATCATGCACATTGAGAGAGAAAATTCATCTAAGGCAGATGTCCATTGCAACATGGGCTACAATCAAATGCTGCACATGTAGGCTACAATAGCGGTTGTAAGAAAAGGTCTACTGAACTAAAGAACTGTATCATCGGTGGTCACATGTTTCTTTAGTTGTGACTAATTAGTTTATTGACATGTGAGACACTGTCAGCTTTGACTAAATCATTCTGTAAAACCAGTGTATCTTACCAATCCATCTTCCTGCATGTGTCTGGTCTAGCTGCCTGTCCAGTACTATGCAGTGGAAATGGCCAGTACTCCCGTGGCCGCTGCCAGTGCTACAGCGGGTGGAAAGGTACTGAGTGTGATGTGCCAGCCAACCAGTGCATCGACATCCACTGTGGAGGACATGGCATCTGTATTACGGGAGCCTGCATCTGCAACACTGGTTATAAGGGTGATAATTGTGAAGAAGGTGAGAAGAACTGACACAAACATACATACTTACATATGATGTTATCAGAAATAGTTTTGAACATTTTAACACTGCTCTGCATTATTTTGCACGTTTGACATTTTGGAATTTAATGAAGCCATCACTACACAATTAAAGGTCAAGATAAATTAAATATTTTGCACTCATTTATTTCTACCCCTGATGTTTACTTCTGAAACTGAAACATTCATGCATAACTAGATATGATTCATAATTGGGTCTCTCACAAGTTCAGATCTCTCAAACCCATATCACTGCTCTTGACAACCTAACAAGATAGTTAAGAAATGTCATGTCGTATCAGATGGATTATTATTGTTATTGACACAGTCACATTAATGGAGGTATTCGGGGTGATGTCAGTTCTGTTTTGCCTGTTTTGTCACACAAAATGGTGCATGGTTACTGTTTAATAATTACTGACAGTCAGTTGGCTAGAATAGGATCCATGCAAAACACAAATAGTTTTAATCTGAATTGATCGATACAAATCTACCATGTACTAGTTTGGACCTTTCACATGTTTAACATAGCTTTAAGCCTTTGTGGATCATTGTTTAATGTAGCTCAATCAGGAAAGAGTAGTATTTTTAGAGTGAACATGAAGATTTATTGCCATGTGTACGAGAAGAATGAGACAGTTGAGCGGTTAGACTCTATTGTGATGAAGCATTATTTGGGGAAATAATGAATAGGACAACCTCCAACAGAGTCTAGACACTGGTGGTTGTGATGGAGGAAGAAAGTCCAGTAGATCTGATGACAGGGGAGTTGATTTTGGTGAGTAGAAATGTATATGAAGTGTTGAGGATGGGGTAGAGGAGGGTAACATGAATACCGGTAACTGAAATGACAGCTAACAGCAGAGAGGAGAGCAGTTTGAAACAGCAGAGACATGATTGGCTGATAAGGTTTGTGGCAGAATCTGGTTGGTTAAATGGAGAGTGCGTGTATGAAATGCCCATGGTCACATTAATAGAGGGAGTAGGGAGAGAGATGAATTAAAAGATAGTCATGATTGAACGCTGAGCTTTATTCATTTGGAATTATGCCTATTACAAATTCTGTGTAAAATGATAGAAAATAATGAATTAATATAATTTATTATGAGGTGAATGGACCCTATGGGCCATAGGAATTTGTAATAGCTGGTTTTGTATACTGAATCCATTAAACATGTTGGTATGTATGCAAATTCTTATATGGTGTAGGCTTTGTTCTCTTTATTTAGGTTAAATCAGTCAACTACTTCATCCTCAACTGCAATAAAACTGCCGATAAGATCCAATCATTTCCTGTACTCCAGCTCCTCGCTGAAGTTTTTTCTCAACTGGAAGTTGGTTTGGTGGTCCATTATCAGGTGTTTCACTTTGTCCACAAGCCACTTCTTCACTCCTCATCCAATTAACTTTAGATACAGGGGTGGAGAAACCAAGCAAATCAAACACTGAGCTGAAAGCTGCAGAGAACTGCAAAGATTCTCAGTGGGAGAGCAGGTCATCCACTAATTGGAAGGTTGGCAATTTTTTGTGAGCAGGATACTGAACCCCAAATTGCTCTTGGTGGCTGTTCCATTAATGTGTGAGTTTGCATGCATAGACATATTGTTTGGCACTTCCAATCGTAAGAGCTGTATCTCTCCGGATGACCAGGTTGACCCTTTATATGGCAGGCTGTGCCGTCAAGTCCATTCCATTCTATTCCATACACACACATGCATGTACTAAATAAACTATTTAGTGTATTCTTAACTCTTCATCTCTCTTTCTCCAGTGGACTGCATAGACCCAAGCTGTTCAGCCCATGGCGTGTGTATTCATGGCGAGTGTCACTGTCAGCCAGGCTGGGGTGGAGCGAGCTGTGAGATTGCCAAGGCTATGTGCCCAGACCAGTGTTCAGGTCACGGCACCTTCAACACAGAAACCAGCACGTGTACCTGTGACAAGAACTGGACTGGGCCCGACTGCTCTTTAGGTGTGTCCCGTGTTTAATGGCATGTGTTGTAAAGGTCTGTCAGTGTTTTCTTTACTGTTGATTCTTACAGAATATATGAATATTAACAAATGTTATTTTTATGGTTTTCGTAAAATCAGCTTTACAGAATCATTAACATGCAGGATCACCCTGATATGATGACAAAAAGCTATTACAGAGCTGAACATAATTAAGATAACAGTGTTGGAGATGTTAGTGATCCCATCGGCACAGGCATGAAAGATGTCGTACATAAACAACTGATAAGACACAAGGTGAATAAGACAGTCAATTATACAAAATCTGTACCTGTAAATGTGATTCTTAGTGAGTTATTGGATGATAGTGCCTTAGCCAGAAGTGTACTCTTCAACAGCTTGGCTACCCTGATGGCAAAAACATGTTCACCTTCAGAAGTTAGCCAGGAGTTTGAAACAGCCAGAGAACCTTGCCTGAGGATCTCACACTTCAGTTTGTGAGGAGGTACAAGGTCAGTGTCATAGCTAGGGGCTTATCCACAATAAGACTTCTGTAAAATCAGTAAGATCTCCAAATCAATATTTAACATAACCGGCGGCCAGTGAAGAGAAGCTAAAATAGAAGTATTCTGGTCTCAAGATGACTTACAGTTTGTTTGACACCTTGAAGCTGTGGTTTGAAGTTGCTGCAAACAGGAATACTGTCTCTTGACAATGTGAGGAGTAGAGCAGTCTGGAAAAGATGAATGCACAGGTGAATATAAATGCTTTTACGGTCCATCAATCCATATGTACGCCCCCCCCCATCCATTTGCATGCACATGATAGCTCAGAAAATCTTGGAGAGAATTTCACAAAAGTCCACTGGAACTCAAGAAGGAACTGATTAAATTTGGGTAGTCAAAGGTCAAGGTGACTGACCTCAAAAACATGTTTTTAGCCATAACTCAATGGTCTGGTTAATCAAATGCGTGAATCATGCAATTATTACATATGTCACTCTTTTCAATCGCTGTGACTGCTGAGGTACTGACACAGTGACAGTGAAGGTGGTTTAAATAATTTGATTTATCTACAGTAGGAGCTACAGTGCACACCAACAACCAACAGGTGACACATGTTTATTTTGTTGATCTAGGTACAATAGATATGCGCACTAAATTTCATGAATGTACATCAAACTAGCCGCAGGGGCTGCTGCCAGAAGTATAAGAATGTGTCATTTATTTTTGCCACCTGGTGGTGCTGTGCTTATAACTCATTATCTACATATAAATGTGTTTGGTGCACATTTGACCATGTTTTCAGGTGATTCATCAAAAATCGCCATGCTATGACAGCCACACCCTTCAGTAAAAGTTGAAGCTATTGATAGTTTTCACCCCAAATGTGTTAAGATTGGCCTGTCGAAATGTCAGGTCAGTTTGGCTCAAGCTGTAGGAGGTGTTTGTTAAAGGTACATAAGAGCAACTGGCTGCTGTCTCCTGCCAAACTACTTGTATTGTGAGATGTTTGGAACCACAATCTGATAAAGGATAGATGATCATACTTACTTTGTACAAGAAAATCCCAGGACCTTGAATAAACACCCTATGAAGTTGGGCAAGCAACATTATAAAGCAAGAATGAAAGCTGTCTTTCCCAGATGGAAATCTGTGATGATAGATAAATGTTAGCAGAGCGATACTAAAGTGTCCTGCTTTCTGCTGGACAGGTGAGTGTAACATTGAGATTTACAACCATGGGTGTAGTTAGTGTTAAAACTACTTAGTTGTATGGCATGTTTGAGCAAAGGGTGGCATCTTCTCATCAGCTAAGCTGAACATATATATAACGAGCTGGGCACGTACAGTATCCGTCTGTCATTCATCACATTCAAATTCAATTAAGAGTTTCGGCTTAGACATGTTCAGTAGTAAAAATATTCACAGTGGGAAAAACATTATGACAGAAGTTACACTGCACTGCAGAGGCATTGAATAAACCTACCTGCTGTAGTCAGGCTGTCTGTTGTCACCCACCCCACAGTGACAAGTATGTCCATAAGTTAAGGAAAGGTTACGGTGAAAACTAAGCTTGATGAAAAAAATATTCCAGAGGTTAATCATCCACATTTACACATGCATGAGCCATCTTAGGTGCACTCTAGTCCTGAAAACAAATACTGCCGTCTATTACTTTATGTTTTTTAGTGACTTAAACAA
This sequence comes from Acanthopagrus latus, assembly GCF_904848185.1. Taxonomy (NCBI): domain Eukaryota; kingdom Metazoa; phylum Chordata; class Actinopteri; order Spariformes; family Sparidae; genus Acanthopagrus; species Acanthopagrus latus. The sequence goes on along the minus strand of NC_051039.1, from coordinate 30,577,280 downwards.
GACCAATGGCTGAATTACAGTATTGATGTTCCATAAGCCAGTAACTGCAGTATAGATGTATACTGTGTTTCTGATATTGCATGTGATATTTTTTTCTTTCTCTCTCTAACAGAGGTGTGTGAAGTGGACTGTGGCAGCCATGGCGTCTGTTATGGCGGTGTGTGTCGGTGCGAGGAGGGCTGGACTGGAACTGTGTGTGACCAGAAGGCCTGCCACCCACTGTGCAGCAAGAACGGAGTGTGTAAGGAGGGGAAGTGTGAGTGTGACCAGGGATGGACAGGGGAGCACTGCAATATCGGTGAGTGGAACACACACACACACACACACACACACAATTCAGAAAAATGTTTAAGATGGGAACATGTTTTGCAAAATAATATACATCGATTTTATACAAGCAAGTAACCTTTTTTTGGGAAGCCGCCTTTTTGAACTATTGGTAACTGATACAGCCTATTGGGCTAACCCCAGGTCCAGTGAAATGGCCAAACTTTTCATTCTAATTCTGAAGGACAAGTCAGCTTTTTACAATATGAAAGTCATGTTTACCAGGTGGCACATCAGCTGCACTACTGCAGTCACTCCTTAAAAGATTGTGTTCTTGATATTCTTTTTTGGTTTGAGGATTGAAGATACGTTGCTTCTGAAGAACTGAGAAAAATGCATTAAAATCCTAGAAAAAAAAAAAAAAAAGCAACATTGACTTGAAATGTTGTTTAAATTTCTAGCTGCTAAATACAGTGACTGGCTGAGTAATCACTGTGTTTGTTTGGTGCTAAACAAGTATTGTGGGTTTTCAGAGCTGGTGGGACAAACAGTACAGTTCATGGCTGTAAAACAAAAAGCGATGAAAGAATATCCTCAATATTTGCACGTTCAGCTGGATTGTTTTGACATTCAAACAGATGAAACCGCAAAACAACAACTGTTGCTTAGTGGTCATGGACGGAAAACTACCTCTCTTTATGTTGCTTGTTACCTACAGAACTTACAATGGGATTGTGTTTCTGAGTGAGTTTCCATGGTGAGTTGAGAAACACAGTTCTGTTGTACTTTGTCAAAGAGTGAAACAGATGAGTGGCAAGGCCTTTGTGGCAGCTTCAGCTCCCTACCAAACCCTTTACTTAAAAAGCTATTTGTTGTCAAACAGGCAGACAACGACAGTATTGCTGGGGAAGAGCTGTAAATTGGCTTCAGTTATTGTCACTTAGGCACACGCACACTGACACACATGGAGAAGGATGCTGAGATCATCTGAAATGAGATGAGAAGAAATCCATGTAGAGTGCTTAGCCAACAATCAGCTGGTGCTGCTCTGTTCTTCTGTCTATCCATCTCTCACTACCATATTTACATCTCCTATTAGAGTCTGCTGGAGACTGTCAACTCACTGTAAAACTGTTTCTGTATTCACTATTTATCTATGTTTATATGTCAGCATGGGAATATCCCAGTTTACGTACTACCCTGTTTTTTTCATTATTCCAGTGCAGTCCTGGTTTGAACAAGAAAACATGGTTAGAAAATGTTAACTGTGGTCAGCCTGATCACAGACCTGAACATTTCCTCGATGGCATGCTAGTGTTTTTAGTGAGCTGTCTCAGATAGATATGATTGAATTATGTCTTTCTTCCCTTTTTCTCATTGACTGAACCTCTCTGTGTCTGATTGAATCTCTACATCTCTGCTCTCTGCATTTGCCTGTCTAATCACAGTTTGACTTCTGCAATCAGCTACTCACTGATGGTGATACTGGACGTTTTTTTTTTCTTTTTTACAGTTGTATTGCCTTTTTTCTAGACTAAATTCTCTCCTTTCATCTATCTTTGTTCTGTCTTTGTTCCGTTCCTCCTTAAAGCCCACAATCCGGACATTAGAGTAAAAGGTAGGGTATTCTTTTCTCTTCTTCTCCTCATCACTGGCTTTCTGTCTTACTGCTTCATCCTTTTGCTTTTCTCTTCATGCACACTTCTTGTTTTTAAATGTTGAGATTTTTTTTTTTTTTTTTTTACTTTACAGCTCTATTGCTTATATGTTGCTGGTTCCTCGGAAGTAGCTTTATATGTGTAGTTTTTGAATGCTGTCTTTTTGTCATTGACTTAAATAACTACTTTGATTTCTGGGAAACCACTGACCATATTACCAGTTCATTATTCTTTTACAACAAAAGTGACAAAACATGGCCAGAAAGTCAACAGTGGAAGAAGTCCCTAAAGTACAACGTTATGTCACACATTAGACGTTTGTCTTTTTAACCTTTTACTGTGAACTGGTTTGAATTTGACAACTTATATTTTAAGATTTCTCAGTCACATTTATTAACGGATCAGTGATCCAGCTGAACTTGGTTGTTATACTGCTCAGTATGTTGAAGCTAGATCATTGTCCTTATTTTGTAGCAGATATTTTAGAATGTATATAATATTTGAAATCTGTAGTGGCTTGGGACGGTCTGACAGTCTAGGCATACTTTACTTGTAGCAGCCACGCTCTGTACAAGCACAGACACATAGTGAAAGTTTCTGATGCTGAACGTGAACTATGTTATTTAAAACAGGGAATTTGTGTGTTTTAGTCTCCTTCTGTGTCGCATGTGAATGTTTAAGATAAGGAGCTCAGGTATACTGCTCATAATGTGGTATTGGGAAATGGAAATAAAACATCTACTAATTATAAGGTGGTCTTCCTTTAAATAATTTAATGAATACAGTTGCAGTCACATTTTTGGAAAAGGTTCTTTCTAGCTGTAATTGTAAAAAGAGACTACTAAAGAAGACTACTTTTAACTTGACTTTCCCTTCGTTTGGAAATAGTCTATAAGACATAGGTGCACAAAACAGACAGACTCATGATCCCATATGACAGGAAAAGATACGATCACTTAATTTTCCATTAACTATATCACAATGATAGCAATTATGAAATACATATATATCACAAAGAAATAGGTAAGGGATATAATGCCTAATGAGGGGTAAATAAACAGAAATAACACACACACACACACACACGCACGCACGCACGCACGCACACACACACACACACACACACACACACACACACACACACAGGCCATACATTCTGGTGACTGTTAAAGCTTAACCAAACTCTGCACCTAGTTTTGAAAAGGAGAGTCTGAATATAGCTGCTCATGACTGGTTATTTTGCTTGGATTTTTTCATCTTTGCTGTCACATACAATTACCATCCATCTGACCATCACCCGTCTGTTCAGAGCCTCCATAAGGAGGCAGCGGGTAGCCAAAGTTGCTGAATCTCTAATGAGCAACGTTACTTTTAAAACAAAATATATCAGTGTTTGGCAACAGTTTATTGATAGTGTGTGTGTATAAATAAAGTATCACAAGACAACATATTGTAAACTATGGTATGTTGCAATAGCGATGATTTGTCCCACCACTATATCGCCTCACCACACTCTCACTTTCTGCCTTTCTGTATAAAGAGATCTCAGGAAATTTGATTTCCTGACACTAAGGTCTTTAGACTGTTTCAAAGTTCCTTTTTGTCCTTGTTTTTCTTTCTTTTTTTTGTCAAAAAATAGTCTTAATTTCAGTATATTAAGCATTGAAAATACGAACCACACTTAAGACTTAAGTCTTATTTTTTAACTTTTTTTTTTACCAGAATAATCAGCATTTACACTATAAATGCACTATGTAGATACATACATACATACATACATACATACATACATACATACATACATACATACATACATACATACATACATACATACAGCAAACAAACAAATAAACAAACACCACAGAACCAAAAACAGGTGCTAGTGTTGTTTTTTTACAGTGACTTTAATCGTGGAATGTAAACATTATGCCAAGGTCCTTTAAAATCCACAGCCCCAGTCCAAACATTAATCTGAACTGTACTTACAGTGACAGTGCAGTATGCCACTATAACCATTCTCCACTTCTGTCTCACTTCTATTTGACTGCAACTGTATTATATCCCTTTCATAGGAGGAAAAGTTGTCTAAGAATCTTTCTCTGGTTATTTTTCTTTTGGTTGTATTAATTGTGAAACTTTTATTTTATCCGCTGGCTTTTGTCCTTCCTCCCTGTGTGATTATAATGTGAATGAAGAATGATTTGATTGAACTGTTCATTTTACTCTGTTAAGGTCCTCTCTGTTATTGCACTCCAATGAACCCAGTTCTTTCTTCTTGTCCTCCTCTTCCTTTTGCTGCAATTTTCATCTGTCCATCACAGAGAGAATATTTAGCAGTGCTGCTTTTGTTTGGATTTACTTTTTTCCCTAATTTTCCTCCCTTTCTCCCTCGTGCCCTCTCCTATTCTCAGGATATAAAGGTAATTCATGCCAAAGAATTAATAAAGGCCTTACTGTCCCAAAATACAACCACTCCACACTCTACTTTGTCAAGTTTAACTTCCTTTAATTCTGATTTATTTAATTTCATTTTATTTTTCCTGTCTTTTCCTTTGTCTCACATTCTGTCTTTCAAAGCTATTGGTGTAACTGTTTGTTGTATTGTCTCATTGCGTTACACTGCTGCAGTTATTTTGGCAGTGTCAATGTTTTATTTGTCATGTTTGTTTTTCTGGTTAAACCATTAACTCTGTCTCTGAATCTCACACACAAAACACAGACAACACACACATGAAGATGCACGCAACAACATAAACACGAACATGGAAATGTAACCACAAACAACAGTTGACATGAACCAAAGGTGTGCGACTCCTGTTTGTCTTGCATCCACAAGCCTGATATATACCGTACATACTATATGTGTTAATTTAGCCAGCTGCTGTCCCTCTGTCATCCATCTGTCTTCACTTTCCTGTCTCTCTTCTTCCTTCCCCTTTCTTCTCGTCCCCATCTCTACCTCCATATTTACATCTATCCTTCATTCTGTCTCTCCAGCTGGGCTTTGCTTGGTTCTGATACTCACTGTTTATTAATCAGTCTGTCTGATTGCCAGCCTCACTGTCTATTCTGTGCTCGAGGAATGTCAAACAGAGGCATAAAGTATAGCGTTCGGAGGCATGCGGTCCACACCACCCTGTCCTCCCTATACTTTGTGCGCTGTGTATCTGTCTACCTGTTGTGATTTCACATGGATTTTAACCTGTGACTTTTTGTTTTTTCACTGACTGGAAACTAGACCAAAGGATTTCCTAAGCAACAAAAGCCTCCTTTTATAGAAACGTTGCGGTCTTGCTGTGTTAAATTTCCCTGCCTTGGTTAGATTTCACTTAGACAGATTTTATTTTTTTAACATTTTTCAGAATGTTTTGCTTTCAACTTTGCTTTTTTTTTTTTTTTTGGTTGTTTATATGCCCTGTTTTCCATTATGATATCATGCAACAATAACATCTTCTTTGTTTGCAGAGGAAAAAATATTTTGAATCAATTTGAGATTGAAGCCATGCAGCACACTGTAGCCATTTTGGCTGTTGGCAATCTTAGTGGTTCATGTGAAACTACAACGTCAGTGCATTTCACCGAAGGCTGACTGTCTGTCTGTCTGTCAGTCTGTGTCTCTCACATATGGGTTAATGTATTGATTGTCTACCAATTTGTCTTTCAGTCTGTCAGTACATATGTTGGAGAAAGGTTCATCACACAGGGCCAAAAGCCTTTATACACATCAGGATTTAACCAGTATGGGTCCCTGAAGGTATTTTTGGGATGAAGCTGCTAGCGGCTAACATTTTTTGCTGGCACAGTGTTTACATTTGAAAACTCTTCTGCCAAAAAACAGTATTGAGTATTTCCTTCAGAGAGGGTGAAAAAGCTTCTGAAACAGGTTTTGTTGGGACAGGCAAAATCTCACATAAACCCAAGGATGTTCATATCACTTGCACTGAAAAGTAAGTTCTGGACATATCATTTTTTCTAATCTAATCCAATTACCAAATTTAACTTATCTTAACACATTCTGACATACCAGTGGCAAAATAAGTTGCGGTGTTTGGCCAGTATATTTTTCAGTTGTTGGTGCCATGTGCCATCTAATTGAAGAGATATGCTGTAATTTCAATCAGTACAGCTGTCTATAAAGGGCCATGGAACAGCTCACGCTTCACAAGAATACTTAGAATTCTGATGGACATTTGCACTATTGTTTTCTCTCCAATTTACATGCCTAACTTTAATTGTGTGAAAACACATAGTACCTTGGAGCTGACATACTGCTTTCATGCACTCACTGTTTGCCATGTTTTATTTCAACCAGAATATATGACAAGTTAGTTTCTTGGTTGTTTCTACACCGCAACATGTGCATTTGTTGAATTTTTTTCTGATGTGTGAACTGTGGAATAACTCCACCGTGGAACGGTAGGATTTGACTCAGCAGTGTATAACACCTGCAATGAACCCTGCCTCATGCCTTAAGAGGCTGCCAACCCACCTTAGGCTGTTTCTGACTTTCACTGTAGATTTATTGTCCCATGATTGCCTCGGTGCTGTTCAGAGATTCTACCAAGCTGAGAGGGAAACACTGAATATGCTGAATTTTTTGGCACGAAAATGGTCCAATGTAAAAACAATAAAGATATAGATTGTATCATATTTCAGAGCTCCATTTTATAAAACTATCATCATCTACCTTCAAAAAACGTATATTGGTTGAAGCCTATTTCACACCTCGATGGCCAGCCATAAGTCCATCCAACTTAACCACACTGCTCTAACTGTTCAAATTGTATGTTTTTTCCCTGTGCCCAGAGGGTTGTCCAGGTCTCTGCAACAACAACGGACGATGCACTCTGGAATCCAATGGCTGGCACTGCATCTGCCAGTCAGGATGGAGAGGGGCTGGGTGTCACGTAGCGATGGAAACATTATGCACTGATGGCAAGGACAATGAAGGAGGTATATTCTTCTATATACTCTGCAAGAGTATGCAGATAGATAGTTAAATAAATGAGGAGGTATATTTGTTTGATGGATGGATGAACATAGGGGAACATTTTTTTTTCATCTTAGCAGTTAGCAGGGTTGGGTACTATGGTAAGTGTCCAGAATTAAAGTTCATGTCATGCTGCAGAAAGATGCCAAAGATCAATGTGAAACATTCTTGCATTTAAAATGTTGACATAATGAAGATAACATTCACATAATGTGGTTTGAAACATGTTATATGAACTTGTTCTGGTTAGAGTAACAATAATGTCCATATGTTACCCATGTAACTTACGTGATGCATTATGTTTATGCAACTTTACCACATGGATGAAAATCGTACTCTCAATCCACCAGTCTATCCCTACCTCCCACACATGGACTTTTCTGTAAACTACTTCTTCTCACTTCCTCCTTTGCTGCCATTATTATTAGTATGGCCACTAGAGTGTGCTGCCTAACAACAGATGTAATGGGGGGGTCACAATAAGCTGTTTTTACAGTTGACCTGTATCATATGGTCATGTTTTGATGAGGACAGTCTCGGTATGCAGAGACCACACAACAAGATTCACCTCATTAGCCTAAGTGTGTGATCTACTCTATATTTGAAGTTATAACAAGCAAGTAAGTGTCTGTCTAAAGCACCTAGATATGATGCAGTAGCCATTGGCCCATACATGAGTTGCACTGCGAAGCAAAACAATGAAGGTAATGTGAGATGACACCATGCCAAAGGAGACTCTGCATGTTCCAGTTAGCTTAAGTCTAGTTTATGTTGCTTTGCCTCTTCTCTGTATATTTTATCTTTCCACATCCACTAAAGTATTAAGAGACCTCTGGTTTTGGGCTACTTCAACCTTGCATGTAGTTTGATTACTGTCTTTTCACAGTCTTGAGCAACTCCACTGTGAAGAATTCAGGAAGATGCCAGAGTAACACTGCATAATAGGAATTTTGTTATTTCTCTTCTGTGAACACAATACATGGCCTCTCATTAACTATTATGCTGCAACTGGAGATTATCCAGACACTTAACAGCTGACAAAAGTAACTTCTCTACCCCCCGACAGAATTTTTCTGTGTCTTAGTGGACTGTTGCTGGTGCCTCTCTCACATACTCAGATTTCACCACATATATTCCAGTAAGATCAGTGTTATTTATTTATTTGTTTTCAAATTAAGTGTCAAACCTGAAATATCAGAACACTTAGATATAACATATAGAGCCACAGAGACTTCTTCAGTACTCTTTGAAAATAGCGTTGTATTGTCTGCCTGTGAGATTTTGCGTTCCTTACCAAAAGCATGAATTTCTGTGAAAGGGTTCGGCAACATTAAATAGTTTGGAGGTAAAACAATGTGAGGGGAAGATGGAAATCCCTGTCACACACCTTTGTTGGTACTATATCTGCTAGACGATCCATATAAACATGTATGACTTACCGTATCAAATGCCCTCTGAAAGTCCGGAGACAGAATTACTGGGTCACTAGAGATAAAGCTGTTATGTGCTTTTTTAGACATCTTTCAATAAATTAAACACATCAGAAATGTCACTACAGCAATGGTTTTTATAAAGATATGCATTGAAAATTGACACATTTTGAAATTACAGTATAATCCTCTGTTACAGAGTTCTCAATTTTTAATCAGGGTAGAGAGTATCTCTCAATGTTTCTTTGCTCTGTACCCAAAAAAATTGCAATTTTTCTCACCCCCCTCATTCCCTTATAATCTAGAAGTGTAAAAGCACCCTGAGATCTTTCTTGATAGAACTATTCTGTTTCCTCTGAGCGTTTCCATAACTGAGGCAGTAGGTCACCACCATTTAACATATTCAGTGTAATGTCTGAAACAGTTTTTATAAAGTTCTCTATTTTTTTCTTTATTTCTTTTTATTTCAGTCTTTGCCAAATTTAATTGCACATTTTGTAATTTCATACTTAAGTTAGTTCAAATATTCCCAAAGTGGTTGTTTTCTGATGCAAGTGGCCAGTACTGTTCAATTAGTTTTATGATAATTTCAGAAAATGTGTTGTAAAACAGTGTATAAGTTTTGAATTTCCAATGATTGAAAACTCCTCTGTTGACAATAGAGAAAGATTTTGGTGTATTTATGTGTATTGATGGTCAGTATGATTACCATATTAAATTCTCCTCCCAAGAGAGTCTTAGCTGAAAGGTGTTTATTGCTGAGAGAACTGATAATTCCTCCAGTAAAAAATGGTTTAAAGACTCTGAATAATAACCATGAATGTTTCCCAGCAAATAAATATGACTGTGAATTTAAATCACAAGAAAATCCAGTAACCTTTTTCATCAGTTTCTTTTTTTTTATTATTTATATATATATATTTTTTTTTTTTTCCAAAACTCTACCCTTAAAGTTGTCATTTAAAACAGAATCATGAAACAGCCAAAAGTCCTTTTCCAAAATGATTAATTCTCTAAACAGGAATTGCGTTCTTGAAGAAAACTAAAATCTGCCTTTTCCTCCTTAGAAAACAAAAAAAAGGCTTTTCTCATGAAACTCCATTGAGATGAAGGACACTCAGCTCCATTGTGCTCACTATAATTACAATACTTGAGACATATGAATAATAATAATTCAGTTACTTACTTTTATCAGTGTTTGTGGCAGTCATGTTGTCAGTTAATTTGTAACGAACTTCATATTGAGAAAGAAATACAAGGATCTTGACATGAAAAGCCTTGTGCAAAGTGGGTACCTATTCACAAAAACTGGGAGGTGCAGAGCTCCGTGACTCATGGAGTGTAGTGAAGTGTAGTCTTGTTACGTTTAATTACATTCACTTTTAGTCATCCCTTCCAATTAGCTTTGAGACAACACAGTATCTTTCTCGCCTTGCACCCCCCCCCCCCACAAGCATAGATTGTACATATGTAACCTTATTGCTTTTCTATCCCTCATTCTTTCACCCATCCATATCCTGTTTTCATCTTTCCAGCCAATATTCAACCTGTAATTTCTCCATAGTCTATATGACATCCTTCCAAACTCCTCTCAGATTTCTGAATAAAATAATTGTGCAACTCTGTCTTTCAGATGGCTTGGCTGACTGTATGGATCCAGACTGTTGTCTGCAGACCTCCTGTCAGAACCAGTTATACTGCAAAGGGTCACCTGACCCATCGGAGGTGCTAAGCCAGTCTCCATCCTCATTGTCCTCTCAGCAAGTAAGGAGTCAGAACTAGAATCCAAATAAGACTGTTAATGTTTTGGGGTTTTTTTTCTTGTAAAACAAAATCCACAGAACTTTTCAGTGTAGCAGATATATCAAAGAGGCATGACAGGAAGCCAAATTTATTTATTTCCTTTTATGTTTCTTAGGCTGCCAGGTCTTTCTACCAGCGCATTCACTTCTTAGTTGGTCCGGAATCCACTCATGTCATCACTGGAGCCAGTCCATTTAATAAGAGGTAATAATGTCTGTCTCTTTTTCTCCTTTGTTGTTTGTTTTAATAAATTAAGTTTCATGCATTTCAATCTGTAATTAGAAATGAAAGCACAGGTTTATCATAAACATTTAGATAAGCATTTCTTGTGCTCAGCTTGTGAAATTGTTGATGTGTTTAACTGGGCTTTCACCAGAGTTGGGAGGGTTGCTTTGATAATGGGTTCCCATAGTCACTAGTTACCAAAAAATGTTGGTCTGTAACATAATCCAGTTATTAGAACGTTAAAACAATGAAGTTGATTACTTCATATCATTTTTAGATTACCAAATCTGCCAAATTTAGATATTCAAATATAGACTAGAGAAAATAAATGACTTGCAGTGTATTGTCACACTTTGATGTTCTCTGCTTTGAGGACAAAATAATGGTGAAATTACCCCACAAAATAGTTTTTTCCCCACAGGTCATGATAATGAATTGGCATCTGTATGGTCATATTCAGGCAAAATCCGGTGGTGCGGTAAACAGTATAAAGCAACAGTAAACAACCAGAATGTGAAACTGGAGCACAAGACCAAACCGAGTTATCATAAGTCAAACTTCTCGTTACACAAACACATATCCATTGTGTTTCCCCTGCAGCATTTAGCCATGCTAAATAACAGATTCTGACTCATTCTGCTCTACCTCTGATCTGCAGTCATATCTCTGCCGGTGAGGATTAAACATGCCATGACATGAACATGACATGCATGAAAAAAATCCTGTAGCCTACAAGCACTACCCTTATTAAAATGAATGGAAAAGAATTGTGTTTTCACTGCACCACCAGATTTGTTGTGACTTTAGTATGTGAAATATATTGTCATTTTTCTTAAATTGTATTCAGATTGTAATCAAATCTCGGCTGCCAACTTTTCAGTTTATTTTTTTGAGTGTGACTCAGTATTTTATGAGGAGACCTTCTGTGACATTACACGCTGCAGGGGTGGGGGTTCAAATTCCCATGTTAAGTCAACAGTCCTGGTCGATCATGAACTAGTTTGGTTGATCAGCAGACCTGCCTTGTTCAATACATCATAGACTAAATCAGGAGAACAAAGCTGACCAAGGTATGTGGGGAGATTATAAATTACCTCTTATTGAGAACCCCAGAAAGTACAGAGTGACAGAGAGTGTCCCGGTAACCATAGTAACCAGATGCATGCACTGTGGTGCAGGAGAGAGGGGCGGATGCTGCTGTCTGTCTGTGTTGTCTTTCTGAGCCACTATCAGTCATAAATTTGTCTTTCAGCATGACAAAACGGACGTGTTAATTGAGAACATGTAAAAAAGTGTTGACTGGTTGGGTCTCACGGTAATTATGTGAGAGTGAGCAGCCCTGTTTAAAACTGTAATCCTCATATTAATCATCATGTTTACAAATTGTATGAATAATTTGATTCTATTCTTTTCTGTAACTTTAAAGGTATACGGTTACCTTTTTTTGTATCCTAATTATATGACACTAGGGTGACCAGACCAGCCAGGGACAGTCCCTGCTTTTAAGTGCCTGTCCCTGGCTGGAGCAGTCCCCGGAAATCATTTTTAACTGTCTGAAAAAACAGGCTGCAAGTTGAAATGTATTTTACGTGGTAAGAAAGAACGGTCAGCAGCAGAGCCCATAGTTGACATCACAAACACGTCATGCTAATTTTGGCCAACAGAGGTTGCTGCTTGCTATAGCAGCTGCATATCTCCCTTCCTCTACCACTAACAACATGCTTGCCTATGTTTAGAAAAAAACAGCTGGAACAGCCAGCAAGTGTCCGGTGAATCCAGAACAGAACCATTAAAGTATTTTAAAGACTATTTTTAAGACTAGAGAGGGAGAAGTAAAGGGTCAGTGTGAAAAGAATGGCTGCAGTATTATAGTGTAATATAATTGTTGTCTTTATCACAATACGCCTGTTAGTCAGAGGCGTTAGTACGTACATAGACAAAAGTAATGTACCTAAATTCGAGGTAATTGTGCTTGCGTAGTTTCATTTTATATAACATTATAGTTCTTGTCCACTACATCTCATGAAATACTGTGCTTTAATGTGACTATATTTATCTGACAGTTTTATTTATGGGTTACTTTCCACACTCTTTAATCTCTTTCCCATCCAGTGAAAAAAACAAACATATTTCTCCACATGAGTTGATTTTTGATAAACTGAAGGATGAAGGGTTTCTTTATCAGAAAATTATCTTCCTTTAGCTAAAGCAATAAACCATTTAAAACCCTCTTGGATTAGAATCACTCACCACAAAGCCGAAAACAGGCTGTTTTTCTGACAGAAAGTCAAGTTGACTTCTTTTTTTGTTTGTTTGTTTGTTTTTCTTTATCTTTTTGTTGTTTTTTTGTTTTCTTGTTTTTGTTTTTTTTTTTTTTTTTTAGATCTGTGGTCCTCACAGGACAGCCACACTCCAAATATATGATGATTTAAGGAATATGATGCATTGCTGTATATGAAGTGAGCCAACAATATAGAAAGTAGTTTAAAAAAAGCAATCCGTCAGCAAACTCACAGTCACTATGGTCAGTCATTGTCCCCTCTTTTATTCATAGATAATAACATCAGATAATGATTATGATATACTGACTGCTGAACTGGAAATGTCCCTGGTTTTTATTTCAGAAATCTGGTCACCTTACATAACTCAGTTGGCCCGATTAAACTGAGATTTTTATGCTCTGTTGATTGAGTTTATAGTAATCAGAACCATCAGGAATGATTTCCAAAAGTACTTCAGAATTTATATTTATTTTTTATCATGTAAGAAATGTTAACCTCTGTGTAACCTATGTAGTTTGATGGACTAAGCAGATTTAAGAAGTATCAGGCATCTGTTATCTGCTGTATGTATGGAAGAGTTTTTGTTTTAATATATAGAGAGGGACACAAATTAGTTTGCCTAGCCAAGGGCTACTTTTATTTGCCATCATATGAATTGTTGCACGTTGGCTGTCTTCTTAATGAATATAGCAAAAAAAGTGGGAGTAAGACAGAGATCACAATGCAGGGACTTAAGGTCTGCCACATCCCTTGCCAAAATCCATTTCTGCCCACGTCTGCCTCAAACATGACATTCATTAAGTATAGGGACCCAGAGACAGGGTGGCAGTCTGCAAAATATAGAGTAAAAGGCAGAGCTACTGACAGGGAAGAAACATTACAGCAATTCAGTTCAGCCGTTTTTCTGCTTTTGTCACATTTTTTATGCTAGCCTGAATGTTTCATAAGAGCAGAGGACCACAACCCTGTAATAAAAATGTCTTGTATTTCCATAATGGAATGGCTCTGCAACCTTATATTAAAAATGTTTTATTAGACCTCAAAACAGTATGGTGTAAATGCGTGTGTTGTCTGTGTGCGTGTGTACGCGCACGCACGTATGTGTGTGTGTATGTTAGGGGCAGGGGGCTGAGGGAGTGTGTGTAGACAAAGATGGTTGAAGGGTGTTTTTTAAAAATGGCACTAGTAAACTCAAAAGGACACACAAAGAAATTATTGTGTCCTACCTGCAGAGGTAGATAAACATACACAGTAGCCCCTTTGCACACACAGAAGCCACATTGGTTCCAAGCAGCTCCACCTTAAAGACAAAGGACTGTGTAATTTACACAGAAAGCCGGCACTGCCGCTCCTAAAGAGGTGTGACAGTACAAGTCATGTAGGTGACATCTGTGTGTTTTCAAGGTGTTTCCCCTCCTGTAAATCTAAACAAGCGGCCAGTTTATAATCATATGGATGTGTAGTGATGGAGATCCTGACCCACCAAACAACCTGGAAAGTGTCAGTTATGTTTTTTCACTCTGAATGACATAATTATATAACCGCCATCACTAAACTGGACGCTGTCTGATTCTGTCACTCGCGGGGAGGGAGGCTGTTTGGGGGGGAAAGTTCACTGAAGTCTCGGTCTGGAGGGCTGACCATCACTGGGTGACACTCGGTGAGTTGAAGTTTTTTGCTGGTGACAGACCCTTTTTTGGGGGGGGGGCAGAAATGTGACGAAGAGTTGGTAGGACAGGCAGGAGGACAGACACTTCTCCATGTACAGCTGCAGTATTTTTTCCCTCGTATAAGTTGCCAAAGACAGTTACAGTTACTACAGTACTGTTGGTTGGTCAAGCAGTGTTGCTTTGTGGGACATTTCTCTCTATTTTGTTGGGTGAAGGACCTGTGTAGTTATCAGACTGTCAGACCGACACGCCCTCGATGCGTGCAGTAATGTGTCTTGGTAATGAAATGTACATTAATGTACAATAAAATACTAAAGTAAGACAAATTAACAAAACAAATCATTCTTGATTCTTGGTCACTAACAGGACCCCCACTGCCAGACCCTTTACTTCCCTGCTTGCATGCACTAGCTTACATACAACTTAATGGGTTTTTTTTTCATGATGGTATTTTCAAAGTGTATATGTGTCAGGCATCTAAAATGCTGGTTTGGCTTTCATATTTCATGAATAACAACACATTATCTAACCTAAGTTTGACAACCTGATTTCCCTGTTGGGCCACAGAATAAATATAACAGCTTAAGTTTTCCCCTCAGTGAGTCAGCTGGTCCTCCAGCGTGTTTAACTGCATACTTTTGCAATATGACAGTCACAGCTTAAAATGACAACAATGACAAAAGTAAAAACAAGTTTTTCAGTTTCATATGACTCCACAATCAAAAAAATCAATCAGCAATTTCTAACCACAAGTGACTGGTTCAGTCTAAAGGACTAGTAAGTAAGAAGGATTTTCCTTATTGCAATGTAGCAATATATAATCCCATATAACTCACTTTTCTCAATCTGAACAATGTTTAAGAGCAGCTTGACTGAGACTGATGGAAAGATACTGATGAGCCACATGTGCCAAACTTCACCATACATTACTGCATTGCCCTTGAAAAGGAGAGTTGATTAGCTTGTTCACCAGGGTGTTGTGTTCACATCACATCCATTTTTTTTTTTTTTTTTTTTTGAGAGCCAATAAAGGTGCTGCAGCAATGAGAAAAGTGTGAGAAAGTGTTTTATGAAATGCAAAAGTTGTACACAACTGGTTAACAATGTTGTGAACCTGTGAATACTATAGTATTTTTTAAAGTTTTCCAGCAAGTTAAAGTCAAAGCAAAAGGATGAGAACGAAATTACAGAAAACAGTATCACCTTCACAGAAATACACATCTTAACCCATGGGATCTAATTCAAAAATATTTCAGTGGGAGCGCTGATGAGAAATCATTGACCAAAGCAGGAAAACTTGTTGTATAAAATGAACAAGTGGGGGGAGAAAAAGAGGAGTCACTTCAATGGACCTTGTTATCAGGCTCACTTAAATATGGCCCCTGAGGCCGCTGTGGTGTAAAACTGTGCCATGGTCAGGCATGTGCAGCTCCTGTTCACAGCTAAGCAGTGACCACCACAGTTGTTACAAGGGATGCCTCACTGCACTCTGCCAGGAGCAATAGTGATGATAGGAACAACTGTGCTGTTGTTGTGTTTTAGAGTTTATCATTGCATGTCTTGCCCGATACAGTTTTCCAGCACTGGTTTTGTGGCTTCAATAATGAATAACCGCTCGCTCTCATCTCTCTCTACCCAGCTTGGTATCGATAATCCGAGGTCAGGTGTTGACAGCCGATGGTACACCTCTGATTGGAGTCAACGTGACGTTTGTCCATTACCCTGAACACGGATACACTGTGACGCGCAAGGATGGCATGTGCGTATTTATTTTTATTTATACACTAAATTACCATAAAAAACGGAAATGATGAAAGATATACCCACCAAACAGTAACAGGGTTCCAAAATATGTCAAACTGGAAGTGAGATAATGTACCTGGAGCTACTAGTGCTGATTGCACATACTGTATGTAGCAGCCATTAACAGAAATACTAAATATTAGACACATGTAAAACCCAACTGTGAGCTGTTGTAATTCTTGCCGTACTGTTTATGTCAAATGTCAGTCTCTGATTGCTCGCCTCCAATGCAGCTCTTCTGGTTTGACAAGTGAAGTAAAGTCACTGTCCTGTAAGAGTTTCTTGAATCAGCGCACCACACACTTTTGGATGTTCATTGTGAGAAGAACATCCATTTATCTTCTTAGAAAATAGTAAAAAGAAATACTTACAACATGATATTTTGCCCAGTAATCACCCGTTTTTATCAATAATGTCATACCTTACTACATCATGACCTGTGGTATGACTCCATCCCAAACGCAAATCTAATAAGCTGTAAATAAACACAACAGCAGTAACACATGCGCGACCAAGTGGACTGCGACCATCGCCACACAAAGGCGTCTCTCTGTAGTCAAACTACACACAAATGTTGCCAGTTTACACCTGAGCTGCAAGCAACAAGTGACCCAACAGAAGTGGAGTTCAGTGACCACAACACAAAGGCCACAACGCACAAGTTACTGCACACAAAAGTGTCTATTACAGATACACATCACAAAGTGACCGTAACAAAAGCAGGCATCTTGCATAAAACCATTTGCTGTGTAAAGTCTTATAAACACGTTGCATAGAGAGAGACACACCAGCCCCTTACTGCCTACCAAGATGGACGTTTCCCTCAACACCTCTGTAAAATAGATGGATCCATGCACTGCTCTGCACCCAAAATGCAGTGGATTCATAAGAATACACCAACCACTACAAAACATGTACTCAAATATACACACACTCACACACAGAAACGCTCACTCAACAACATATGCAATCTACACACTCACGGGAAATTGCTTTTAAATTCACAGAGGCACAAACACACGTGTAAATTGAAATGAACCAGTTGCAATCTCAAAGTTCAACATTGAGGAGTCTGTTAACTCTACAGCTCAAGAGGACAGTATCTTCTGTATCATGCTACAAGAGATTTCAAATTAAAACAACTGAGGAACATTTTAATCAAGCCAAAAGTAGTGTAATGATATTTACACAATTCTTTAGTTGTTTTCTTGAACTTAAAGCTGGTGTTCGTTTGTTAATGATGTGCTGCAGGTTCGATCTCCTGGCCAATGGCGGGGCATCCCTGACACTGAGTTTTGAGCGTGCTCCATTCCTCACTCAGTACAGAACTGTCTGGGTGCCATGGAACGTCTTCTACGTGATGGACACATTGGTCATGAAGAAGGTGAGCTGTGCAACTGCTGTCAGTCTAGATATCTGTCTGCCTCGAGTGTTGATGGACTGATGTCAGGCAGGCAGGAACAAAAGTGTTGCATGTGCCACTTACTTCATAACTATTTTGAAGCTTTCAACTTCAATTTTTTTGTTGCTTTGCACTGACTGATCGAGTAGTTAAGCGAATTTGCTATTGACGTTATTACTTGATTACCATGTGGAGCAGGATGACATTCCTTGCTGAGGTCTTTTTTCATGACATATACACTATCTGACAGACACTGTCTCACTAGCTTACCAAGAGAGTGACTAATGAACTCATTGTTTCACAGTCAATGAAATGGTGCATCTGTAACTAACTGACACTTGTTGCGTCTGGCTATTTCAGGAGGAGAATGACATTCCTAGCTGTGACCTGAGTGGTTTTATCAGACCCAATCCTGTCATTGTTGCATCACCTCTGTCTACATTTCACAGAAGTACACCTGAGGATGGCCCTGTCTTACCTGAAACACAGGTAAGTAATACAGTTAATACCACACAGACGGACTTATAGTAACCACCAATTTCAATGTCCAATTTCCAATATTTATACTTTTAAAAAATCCTCAGTAAACTGCCACAGAGGAGCGATCCCTCTTTCAGGACACACAGACATTCAGTAGATGTCGCATGTACTGAACAGAACTACAAAATCACTGTTTACAGGAGAGAGAATGAAAACATGTGTGGATCAAGGAGACAACTAAGCAGGCCTAGGCATCTCCAAGTGCTGCTGAAACAACACAATCTCCTCTCCACTGTGATGACCGGGAAGAGGGCAGGCCACACAAGATAAATAGCAGAAAAACAGAGAAGATCAGAGTGAAGAGGCATCAAATCTGATGTTCTGATCTGATCTGATAAAATTCAGCTATAAGGAGTTATTAAAACATAGGAGAGCAATGATCCAGTGAAACCCAGGGTATGATGATCCATATGCATTAATATGTGAGGCAGCAGGAGCCAGGAGAGGTAGAAGGTCCCAAGGGTCCGTGGTCCATCAGAAGGGAGCCTGAATGAAAAGAGAGAAGGGGGAAGAGGAGGAGGAGGAGGAGGAGGAGAGGGTTATACAGAGTGAGAGAGCAACAAAGCTTGCAATTTGTGGGAAAATTATATAATAACAAAAGTTAGAGAAATGCGATGTTAATCAGATTGATCCTCGTTAGCAGGACAATGTGAATTGTCAGGAGCTGTAGTTCTAAAACGCATCATAATTGCAACCAATAATGTAGTAAGTAAGCAGTTCCAGAATCCATTAATATTACATTTTTCCTTATATCTGCTAATCTTTGACTTCAGTATGAATGCACCCCAACACACACAACTGTGGCCAAGAACTCTTTCTGAACTAGGGAGCCTGGTGGATATAGAAAACCTGATGTACACTAGCTGATGCAAATCTAGTAAAACTCAAGTAAACTAAAACTACATTAAGTTTAATTAAGAAGCACATGTATTTTATGTTTGTGCTGCAAGGATTTTAAGATGAATCAATTTTTCATTTAAGAAGCAGATGAAAATTATTATGAATGAATCAGGAGACAACCTTTTTTCCTACAATCAAATCTCTGACTATGATGACTATACCTGTTGATAAGGTGTTTTTTTTTTATTGATCATTGGTGTTTTAGGTACCCAGTTACACTTGTTGAGTTAGTTGACGTGTTGAGTTATTTCATAAAGACAGACCTCTCCTCTAGTTTTAAGAGGCAAAGGGGTGATCAAAATATAAAAGGCTAAAATATAAAAAGGCTTGGAGTTAACTATTGTTAAATCTCAGCATCATTATAAATAAACACTTTTTTTGTTTCTTTGGAAAAACCAAAAAACATTGGAATAGAATCCAGATAAAATGCTCGGTGACACCTGCAGGCCAGGGAAGTTGAGACTAGAAAATATAGGAACACCTTTATCGAAGTGAAAAAAAAAATGCAATTATTGAGGCTTAGAATGAGTCACAAAAATGACCAAATCTATAAATGCATAGCAAAAAGCATGTGAAGTGCAGGTATAGGAAAGTGCAGGGATGCATGAACATGACAGAAGTTTTTACATTAACTTTTATTAGAAAATCTATGATGGGAAACAGGAAAAGTTCTGATTGCGGAGTGAGTTGGCATGAAATGATCTGTAATTGCTTTTTCACTTGAAACAGGGAGATGGGGCAATTTAAAAAAAAAAAAAAAAGTAGAAAAAACAGTAACAGTAAATGTTAAAAGTAGCATAATTACTCAGTTTTTTACTTTACTTAAAAAAATTAAAATAAAAAAACAACTGATATTAGCACTATCAATAGCAATGATAGTCTCACTGTGAAAAAAACAACAACTAACAAAATTAACAGTTTCCTGGACAGACACACAGGGATAGAACAAGCACACAACACACACACACCCAAAGTTACCACAGCTGAGGAACTGTGGCTCTCGAGTGGCTGTTTTTATAGGAGACTTGTGGTACACGCATGCGCATGTACACATGCACACAGACAAACGTACACACTTGCGCACACACACACACGCGTGCACACACACAGCCCCACCCTGTTTCCTGCCACTAATTGCTTGTAAGGCTAATAACACATTTCTTTTGGTGGCCGACTGAGGCTCACCGTGAAGGAATGTAATTACAATTGCACACACATTGCACTACATTATCTTTTTGTGGTGTGTGTATTGATGCAGGCAAATGAGTGTGTGCGTGTGTGTGCATACGTGTGTGAGCATGGACGTGCATACGTGTCTGTGTGTGTGTGTGTGTGTGTGTGTGTGTGTGGACACATTACGCTAATCAGTCCACAGAGAAAATGAAACAGATGACAGAACTCCATGTCTGTTTTATAATTTTACAACCCTGAACCAGGGTTCCGTAATTATTTTTTATTTGACAAGCCTGTGTGTATGTCTTTGCCTGTCTGTCTCTCCGTCTGTCTGTCTGCAATACAGGGAAATCATGTGGTGTGTGTGTGTGTGTCTGCGTGAGTCTGAGTGCAGATCAAAAGCAAGCAAATGGAAAGCTGCTTCTTAGCTTTTGGTGGAGCTGAGTCCATTAGAGAGGAGGGCAGTGAAAAGGGCAGGCTTAAAGGGGATGTAATGGATCTGTAATGAACACTAAATGCTTGGCTAATGAAAAGGCAATAGTGCAGAAGAAAAAAATAACACTGGAACAGTCCTTCCCTGGAGGAGCTTTTTTTTTTATTCTTATATATATATTCTTATATATTTCTTAATGAGTGTGTGTATATATATATATATATATATGTATGTGTGTGTGTGTGTGTGTGTGTGTGTGTGTATGTATATATATATATATATATATATATATATATATATATATATATATATACATATATATATATATATATATATATATATATATATATATATATATAATATATAATATATATAATATAATATAATATAATATATATATATATATATATATATATATATATATATATATATATATATATAATATAATATGATAAAATTAGTGTTGTGTAGGTATAAATGGATAGCTGCTACACAGCAGGGGTTTAAGCTTTCAGGACAAAGAATGACAAGAGTTAGCTTCTAGTGGGATCCATCTCGACACAAAGTCCTTAATGTTAATGCCAGTTAGCTGTCCAGTTGAATTATTGAAAATGTGTTTGTCTGATTGCCACTTGCCCCCTCTGATGCAGAGATTTACAAATTCTTGGGGTTTCACCCACCCAAATATGTCATGAAATTTGCAATTAATCAATTGAAATGATGAAAAAAAGTTTAGATAGATAGCGGGCAAATTATGAAGGATCACTTTTATTTCAAATGATGGTTCCCCTCTCCTGCTCGAAAGAGAAGTTAGCTGTTCTATTCCTGAAGATGTGTGGAGGTAGACATATTAATTGCAAAGTAACTGAGTGTCGGACAATTTGAAGAAGGTACTGGACTGGGTCCAATCAGGTTGGTGAAATAGCACATGCTGATGTGTTTTCTGTCTTATTTTATACCTCTGCAGGTTTTACAAGAAGAAACTTCAATACCAGGCAGTGATCTCAAGCTGATCTACCTGAGCTCCAGAGCTGCGGGTTATAAGCCAGTCCTCAAAGTCACCATGACACAGTCATCAATACCATTCAACCTGATGAAGGTCAGATATGCAGTATGATACAGTATCATTTTTATTTCCTTAAACCATCATGATATGATGCTGGATATCAGCATAGACTGCCAGCCATTAACATCTTCAGTCTACTAATCAGCATAAAGAATTTATATCACCTGAAATACCGTTACATGACCTTTGTGTCTGGTGCTGTGTCTCCAGGTTCACCTGATGGTTGCAGTGGTGGGTCGCCTTTTCCAGAAATGGTTTCCTGCCCAACCAAATCTATCCTACACCTTTATCTGGGACAAGACAGACGCTTATGGCCAACGTGTCTATGGTCTTTCTGAGGCAGTTGGTGAGTTTGCTGCTATAGCATAGCTAAACAGAAAACTACTTGTCTGACCTCTCTGAGACTCTGATAATTTTATTCTCAGTTACTTTCTGTTGTGTCATTTGAAAGTCTGAATCCAAGATGCAGGTGGTCAGTGATCAGGGGTAGTAGGCGGAAGGCTGTTAGACTGTGCAGCCTCTGATCTGTAATGCAGATTAAATGGATTACATTGAATGGTTTAATCCAAACAATTCAGTCAGACTAAATTGAGGCTGAACTGTAGAAACTCCACCTGTCGACCTGTTTGCTACAGTGTTACGGTAGTGACACCACAGTGGTAAAAGAGGGGTCTGCACTTGATAACTGTATACACTAGGTGGCAGTGGAGTGCTTGAATCCTGATGATGACAGTGAAATCCTGATGACAGAATTTTATTTTCCTACAACTAGCACCGCGATGTCAGAGCGGCGCTGTCCCTATTGCGGCTGGCAATCCACAGGAAGTGGATGTATGTAGTCTAACACTATGTTATTATGACTGCTAAAGCTGATTATTAACTTTAACAGCTCTTTTGTGAAGTAAGTTAAATAAACAAAAAATGTGTACTGTTATGTTACTGTTTGTAATTGCATAAGCCTATAAATGAAACATACAGTCTAGGGTATATGGTTAAGCCCAGCTAGAGTGCAGTGTTGAGAAAGCAGTTAATTAGCTGTGGCTTGTTAACCCAGACTGACTTAACTTTAACCAGTGGTGCAGGTATACAGCATAGAACTTTTTATTTTTCAGTCATTATTGTGAATTACAACTTCTAAATCCCCTCTGATGC
Source organism: Acanthopagrus latus (assembly GCF_904848185.1). Lineage (NCBI taxonomy): Eukaryota > Metazoa > Chordata > Actinopteri > Spariformes > Sparidae > Acanthopagrus > Acanthopagrus latus. Next base: position 30,554,486 of record NC_051039.1, on the reverse strand, counting down.
CCAACCTCATTACATTGTTTGAGTAGGTACCTGCATACTTTTGTATGCAATAACAAATGTGTTACGTTTGTAAGGGCTATGGCTGTTGGTAGCATTTGTTGATTTTGTTCAAATATGAAAAAAAAATAATTTCAGTAGTTGGTGGTCTTCAGATGATAGGGCTAAACTTGCTAATATGTGCTAAAGGCCATTACACTTGTTGCCACAGCAACAGTAAACATCACACAATGTTATGGGCTGGTGGAATATGAATACTTTAGAGTGCAAAATCAAGCTACATTGTAAATGGGGATAATATCCCTTGTATTCATCACATTATGCAGAATTTTAGTAGTTAATAAACCTATAGAAAAGAATACCCTTTAATACATTAGAATTAATCATTCTTTGGGCTCATTTGGTAGACTTCAAGTTAGCAGGGCACTAAACCGGAGTTTAGCATTCTCTGTCTATGACCCAGGAATTTTCATAGCCACAAAATCAAGCTTTTTTTGCTTCAAAACACCACTGAGCAGCTTTCATGGGAATGAAAGGGGCTCCACCTCCAACAATGTGTCCAGTAATTAAATATCCTTGAATAGACCAAATCCCAAATTCCCTCCTTATTTACATGCCACCACAGGATGTTGATAACGTGTCATCATTTCACGCAGCAGAATTTAGCGTGTTCACCCAGGTCCTACATTTAGATCAAAGCTGAGCCAAGGTCTTAAAAACCTGTGTCCACTGCAGAGACAATTGACCTGGGTGTAAATGTAACGTTTAGCAGTTCCATTGCATACAAAAGCCAGATTTTGACAGGTTTTAAGTGGGACTGGTGACTAGTTGAACAGAGGTATATGTCTCAATAAATGATAGTATGCCAAATGCCAAATTGTGACAGCATGTTGTCATTACATTTTTATCTAATTACCTGATATAAAATAGAAATAGATTTTTTATTTTTTATTTTTTATTTTCTTCACTCAACACACACTTAACATATGGAGGAGGCTATGTGCATACTGTCTACATTTATCTTTTAAAAAAGAGCCTGAGTCAAAGCGGTTCAAAGTGTCAATAAGTGGATACAAAGTTTTATTCAGTGTTGCCCATTTGTGTAATTATTTACCACACCTAACTTACATTTCCTTAATGATGGGACCACTATCCACCACAGTGTCTGCCAAAGCATGTCATTTTATTGTTTGTATTCATAAGCACATACTGTTAACAATGCATTTGTTTGATGAAGTTTGAAACAATTATGGAAAATAAACCAAATGTATCATAGAGCATAGAGTAGGATCAGCAGCATTTTGGATGTCCTGTGCAAATTTACTATGTTTAAGTCTGTCTTTTTGTTTTGTTTTTTTAATTTGCTCATTGATTTTGAGCCTTATTTATTATCTGTTGCTATTTGCATTTGACATAAGATGAAAATAGCCATACTGCACAAAACGAAAAAGCCTGAACCATTTGTTAGATCAATCAGTCCTGCTGTCGCTCACTATTTGCTTGTTAATTCAAATTGAACGTGTCCAGAAAACTTCAAAAACTTGACAATGCAGTTTTTCAGGTTCACGGGAAAACTTAATAATTGATAATAATCTACAAGTTTATGACAAGAGTGTAAATTAAATGTGTACAATGATTAAATTGCACTAATTCAACACAAACAAACCTCCTGATTTGCACTGTAGTTTTGACAACATACAGTGCACAGTAACTGGTGTAATTGCCCTGTAGTGCTGGATTTTGCTGGACACACTAAAGCTGCAGACTGCTAAGTTCAAGTAGGTTTTGCAGAAAGGCTTTGACAGGGAAATGCCTTGGACATAATAGGAATGCTAACCTCTTTGACACCTTTATGAGGGACACGTCAAGAAGGCATTTCCCTCTGGGAGTTATTAAGGCTGGTGGCCAGGCTTAATGGGCTGAACATTCTGGCAATTTACTGCTTTGTTTAGTAATACCTCTGAAACCAGTGCTCATACGTTTTAATAAGGTAGCTTAACCACCAAGAGTGTCAGGAGTGCATTTCTGGCAAACTCATTGCATATCAAAAATTTGCTGAAGAAGCAACTGTCTAATTCACCATTTCTCATTATGGCTTTGGGCCATACAAAAATTTGCCTGGCAGCACTGTTCTCAGCAGTCTGCCAAATGCAGAAGTTCAATTTGAATGTGTCAGATGGAATGTCTTCAGTTTTATCAATAGACAAAAACACAGAAACATCTGATTTTCTTTTGATTTCCTTTCTGATGGAAAATGGAAAACTAGAGTACAGCTAAAGTGGTGGAAATGGACTGGCGTGGGATGCAAAATACATTAGAACCCAGCCCAAACAAAAAGGCATATTTGGCTTATTTGTTGAACAACATTTCAGATTTGAGACAGTTTTTTGACATTGAGAATTCAGGATATCATGGGCTGACATATGTTTGTGAATGTAGTACTGTAGAAAGTAGTGATCCCAAAAGCTGTGCTTGCTTGTGGAAAATGCTCTCCTCTTCTTTTTTTGGCAAAAACATTGGCTTTCCCAACAGTGATAGATGTTTTTTGGCTGATGGACTGGCTTTCTATGTCGGTCAGTAACTATGAGATAATTGAGAAAGTCTTGTGAAAGAGTTTGGAGACTGCAGCAATGGGTTAAAAGACAAAAAGTGATTAATAATGGATATGGAAGGATAGATGATCTATGTCAAGGAAAACATGGAAGAATATCTGCTATCTTCTGTCCTTGGCAGCGAACAAAGCATTACATCTGAGAAATTAAGAAAGAACTGGAGGAATATCTCTCAGGTGGATACCAGGATAGCTGATTCGATCAATAGAGACTTGTATTGTCGAATTCAAACAGTTTAGCAGCTATAATGAATATCAAAAACAGAGAATCATCACCTGAACTGAAGCTCTTCTCAGCTTTGCAGAGATTCATTGTGAGTTTCACTCTGACTATTTGATTTTAGCCTTTGCCTCTCTTTCTTTTTCTCTGTCTTTCAAAATATCCATCCCTCCCGTCTGTTTCTACCAATTGTACCTGCCTTTCCTCTTCTCTTCTCCCTTAATGCTGCATGCATGTGCATGTGTGAATACAAATTGAATCATATCCTATTGGTTTTAGCATCTTGCTTGGTGTTCATATTTCCATAAAGCATTTAATGGACAGTTCCATTATGATGTGTCACGTTTTCACCCATTGTGATTAAGCAAATATCTTACCGTTGTCTTGTATGTATTTTGATTTGCTCTGAAGCACATACTGTCTATGTCTGTCCTGTAGTGTCGGTGGGGTTTGAATATGAGTCCTGCCTGGACCTCATCTTGTGGGAGAAAAGAACGGCCATTTTACAAGGTTATGAGCTGGATGCCTCCAATATGGGAGGATGGACGCTGGATAAACATCACATCCTTGACCTGCAGAATGGTAGGTGCAATGACTTGACAAAAACATATCCTGCACAATATCACTGCACCACAATGGACTTTCAATAAAAACTCACAATCTTCACAAAAAAAAAAAAAACATGATCAAGGTCTGAAGTGTTCTGTCGCCATGTGTGAGGCAGATGCAGTCACCGGGCTCAGAGCAGTACCTCCAGATTAGAAAATGTCATGTTTTGCTGGCACTGTGAGTGTAACTGAACATTTGCCTATAAATGTGTTCAGACTGGGACTTGTGAAGTTTAGTGCGCTTCCTGTTTGACGGTGAATCATGTGTGCCTGTGGAAATTTCAAGTAGATCAGGTTAAAGCTGAAGGAGGAGACACCTGTGAATCACCCCAAATTCAAAATGGCTAACTCCCTGCTGGGATGAGCTCATGGAACCAACATGCTTTTTTGTAGATCCAGGTGTGGTAGACATGTGTACCGAATTTCATACATTTAGGTGAAACTAGATGTACGAGCTGATGTTTAAAGCAGCATAATGAACGATTGAAAAAATGGGTCAGTCTTTGACTCCAATGCTCTGTAGCAGAATGGTATCAAGTGGTGTCGTCACAGTAATGTCGCTGATCTAGTTTTTTCTTTGAAACACATAGCTGGAAAGTTGAGAAAAAACACATTTATTCAAAGTTTTTGTTTTGAATATTTCCATTACAAGATATGAGTCAATGAACAAACAAATCTATGAGAAACTACACGATGCTAATAAATGTAACTACACCCCAATCACAGTAGGAAATCCTTTTTTTCACTGTGTATGTTTTGATTCAGAGTTTATATGCGCCAGCTCCGAAAACACTACATATACTCTCTCTCACTCTCTCTCTGTCTATTGGTCTCTCTGTGGATCTCTGTCTGTCTCTGCCTCTCTGTCTGTTTCTCTGTCGGTCTCTCTGTCTCGCTCCTCTCTTCTCTTTCTCTCTCTGAGTGCATGCTGAGAGTGGAAGATGGTGAGAGTGGGTGCGCATTTCAGCGAGAGTGTGTTTATATCCTTTGTATGTTTGTTTGTTTATTTAGTGATATATCAATGCAGTTGCATTTTATGCTGTAGTTTAAAGCGGTTCAGTTCTGAAGCGGTGACAGCAGGCCTTGGCATGCAGTCATGCCGACTCAGAGGCATGGGGCTAGACAAGAGCACAAGCCCACACGGAGTTAAACTCTGTCTGACTGTTAATTGCTCTTTGGAGGATTGCAATTATCAGTTGGAAAAATGGTTGGTTATAACGATTATGTCCGCATCTAGGATGAACACTGGAGTTCTTGTTTTTCTGGACAGTGCTGATAAAGTGAGCATGGTTGTTGAACAAGTCATAATGATCCAGGACACCTGGTGTCACTGATTAATCCAGCCAAAAAGATAATCTTGTCTAAAGTCGCTCCCTTCGTTAATAATGAAATGTTGCAGAGACACATCTCCAATAAAACTGATTCCTCTGGGCTGTAAATCTTACCAACCGAAAAACGCTGTTTCCTCAGAAGTCAGGCCTTTGTGATGCTGAAGAGCAAAAACTGAAAAGTTAAGTTTGAAGTTCAGAGTGGATGATTTTGATTAAAACGCATCTTCTGTGAGGATGAACTGTTTTGGCTGTGGAATGGAGGGTCGACGCATCCGTACCTGTCCACAGGAGCAAGATCACAGCAGGAAGACACAAAGCACACAACAGGCTGAAACTGAACAAGGGCCTGCTGGTTCAGGTGCTGCTGCAGCTGTTGGTCAGTGACCATCTCACTGGAGGGCGTCTGCCGCTGAGTTACAGGAGGGCGGCTCTTACCATACCGCCTAAGAAACATGACCTGCAGTTCATCAAAAACTGGAGGCCTGTGTCACTGCTCTGCTCTGGTTATAAGCTCCACTCCAAGGTGTTGTTATATTCTTTAGCTTTGTTGCACAAACTTAGAGCTGACCTGACTTCCAGGTTGTAATGCACCTTTAAAATTGTCAGCCTTTGCAAATGATGTGGTCAGCTTGGTGGATAGCCAGCAGGATACTGACATATTGGTATTTTATATCAGTATATCTTCAGCCAAAGTTAACTGGGACAAAAGTGAAGGTCTCAGAGTTTGTGGACTGAAGAAGAAGCTCAGTTTGGCTATTTGGCTCTGCCATGCAAAGTTCCGACCAGCACATCAGAAGCAGTTTGGAGAACTTTATCTGTCCCCGGAAGGCAATTAAAGACATGTTGAATAGTTGTACACAAACACAAACAAGTCAGCACATTAGTTACACAGATAGAAAACAAGTCAGAAAGAATGAAACAGACTAAATAAACTAAATACAAGTACAAAGTAGTATTGAGGTGAGTGTGGTTGTGCATTAAGAGCCAACAGCAAGTTCCTCCACAATCTCTGCATTCCTCCTGTGTACTGAAAACACTATACTATACTATATCTATACTATATTATACTATACTGTACCCCCCCCCCCCCACCCCCCCCGGCTGTCCTCTATCTATCACCCTATCCATCACATTGCTATTCATCCCTCTCTCCCGGCAGTCCTCTCAACACCTTGTCACCCGATTCAGTGTGTGTGTTTAAACTACGCATGTGTTTGGTAATTTTCTGCTTGTATGCACACTGGTCTCTGTGGGTGTGATTTTGTGTCTTGAGGGGGCAGTGCTGCGAAACACAATGTGCTTTTGTCCTTGTTTAGACCAAAACACACTGTATGGCCATAGGACAATCTTGTGTGTGTTTGAGAGAGATGGAGTGCATCAAATAGGCATTATTCTCTTGGTAGTTCCACAAAGAATGTCAACAGGGCGATGTCATGATATGTCTGTACAATAAGTGATCACTGGCAATGAGATATTATGTTTTGTTGGATTTTTTTCACATTTCCAGCTACTTTCCTATTTACTGTTTCATATTCAGTCACAGTCACAGAACATATCGTGTTTTGTCCATCTTGGAGAGCAGCTTTTTTAGATTTAAGGGCCTCTAGAATCTACTAGACTCTGTAGTTCTACTACTTGTGTAGTATACTGCTATCAAAACTGTTTCATTAGACTTTTTTCCAAATCCCACTCCCGTTGCACTGAAGAAAAGCCAGATTTATTTTTTTGATGTGAAACCCTTAAAAAATTCAAAGCTTCTCTAAAAGGTTTGTCATTTAAATTACCAGTGTTAAAAATGCCAATAGGCACTGTGGTACTTAACACTCTGAATATAAGAAGAGCACTGAACAAGACGATGATCAGACAGACCAACAGGAAATATTTGACACATTTTGAAAATACTAAATGATGCTTTAAACAATAAATTTCATCTAGTCTGGCCATCTGTCAGTGTTCAAAACTGGAGCATAAACATTAACAAAAATCATTTTCACATGTTCATATTGCACTTTAACATTTAGAATATGACCACACATTATTTCTTCCACCTTAAAAGAAACAGTTGTAAATCCCTCCGAGAAAAGCACAGCACCCCACCACTGAGAATGACTCCACTCCTTCTTCCAGTCATGTTCATTCTCACTGTCACTGTGAGTTTCTTGAAAATAAAATCACATCAAGCTTCTTTATTTCCATGAGTTTGAAAAGAGAAGCTCCTTTCACATCACTTCTTGCTCCATTGATATTAAAATAACCTATTTTTAAATCACTCATGGAAAAGAAAAAACTCAATGATACAACAGAGACACATACAACTACTGTGTGGAGAGGCTTTTTTGAGTCGGTCATCATTTTTAATTAGCTGAGCTTTGACTTCTGTTACTGTTTTCTCGAGTTGGTAAAAGTCTTGCTCACTAAAAGAATCCTGGTCCTTCCTCAGCTCTGCCACAGACCTGACAAAGCCTTTGAGATTAGGGAATAACTGCTCCATTTTAACGGCCCTTTGGTTAGTGAAAGAATGTTTTTAATTTCCTCAAGAGAAAAAAAAAGTCATCTCATCATCTTCTGAAGGCATCCACTCACACTCATTCAGTGACAGTTCCTCCAGTGTTTTCTTATTTTTAGCACTGCTCTGATCTTTGTCAGCACTGTTTTGTGAGATTTATTTTGTGGAGCTTTCCCTTCACACGTTTTCAGCCACCAGCACAACACGTTGACTGCAGCGTTCTTTCTGTGTATCACCTGTTCTCCCTGCCTGCTTCTTTACCTCAGAGTTCTGTCTGGTCTGGACCTATCCGCCATTACTGACTCTTCCACTCTCAGCTTGTTCCAGGTTCACATTCTGCTCACTGTCCTGCATGTCTGCCTCTTACTCCTGCTCTTTCTCTGCAGAGTGCTGTGCACAGGCCACTCTCTGGCCTCAGGGCAGGAGCGAACCAAATGTCCTTCATCCCAAAAGTCCAAACATTTCATGGTCTCAGAAGTTGCAAACACGATGTAGCTGAAGTTACTTAAACTTAAAACAGAACATCAGGTTTAAAACAGCCTTGGTGTCTGTAGGGGGCATAAAGACCCGTCTTCTGTGACACACCACATGATTTAACTTTGGTGACTTGCCCCCAAGCAGAACCATTTCAGTGGGAGACGCCAGCTGGCCATAGCACGACAGCTCAGTGACCAACTCCTTATTTTTAATTGCTGGAGGTGCATTTGACTTTTTTTTTTTTTTTTTTTTTTTGTGGAATTCGCAGTGGAAGAACAGGCGTGAATGTATCTTGAACCACAGCATACTTATTCATCAACCTTTTCAACTTTAGTCCCATCATCCAGAAAGATGACAATCTCACTGGTTTCATCTTTCGAGAGGCAGATTTAACTCTTTCAAAACCTACAAACTCTCCAACAACATAGTTGGCCTCAACCACTGAACAGCCAGCATTTGGTATAATCTTAACTGCAGCGTGTCAGCTTCTCCAGCTCCACAAGACTGCTTACAATGGGCATGATGCCCAACTGTCTACAGCTACACAGCTCTGTGTGTGTGTGTGTGTGTGTGTGTGCGTGCGTGCGTGTGTGCGTGCGTGCGTGCGTGCGTGCGTGCGTGAAAGTCACTAAATACAAAGCAACATCTACCCACCCATTGTCTGGGGGTGCATGCTTTAAGTTGTGATCTGCTCATTGAGAAAGTGAAAGTGATTTTCTCGGTTCTCAACTACATTATTTGAATTGGGCCTAGAGAGCTACATCTATATAGTATTTTCCAATAAAAAAAAACACAGAAATTAAAGTTAAGCTTGCAAAAATAGGTATAAGGTACATTAAATAATTTATTGTTTCCTGGTAGAATACTCAACTCAGGATCCCATGTGGGACCCACCTCCTAGGTTGGGAAATGGGAACTCTTTTTTTTGTTTCTCTTGATTGCATGTGTTGCATCTTGTGCCACATTTCTGAACCATAGTTGGGAGACCTGTGGGTTTACACTGGAATACTGGATAAACAAGGGCCTCAGCAAAACACACAGCCTTCAGTAACTATTGTATTGCAAACTGAGCATAGCTAACGCTTCCTGTCTGACAAATGTAATTGCACCAAATATAATGAACTTTTCTGTCATTGCAGCAAAGTGATGGTACCTTTGTCTCGCACTGACAGGCTCCCTGTCCCACAGCAAATCCAGTAGAGCTAGTCACAAGACCACCATCCTTAAAGGTCCTATATTATGGAAAACACATTTTCTCTGGTCTTTACATATATAAGCTGGTCCTCTCTGAGCCTGCCAACATCCAGAATGAGGAAAGCAAACAGCTCTCCTACAGGCTGTTCAGATTCAGCTCCTGTTGTTACGTAATGAAAGGAATTATTTTCAAAGGCCGGCCTCCTCTGCGCGATGATAGGAGATATCCGAAAGAGGGGCGTTCATCCCCAAGGTGAAGTTCAGTGTGTCGAGCAGTAAGATAGCAATGTTTCGCAATGTCGTCGCTCAGAGCTAGACATGCAAATCGCTCTGTTGTAGGTTATATAAATCAACATCAATGCCTATATTCTGTCCCAGCTACAGAATAACAGAAGAGACAGTGGCTACGTTTCATTTTCAATGACACGTGCCGGCTGCAGTTTGTGTTAGCTTGTATGTTTGCGTATTCTTAAGATGGTAAAAACCTGTCTTTGTTATATTTTTGATGTGTGGAATAAAACTGAGCTCAGAGTAAAAAATCACACCCAGATTTTTTACAGATTGTGATGGTTTAAAATCCTTTAACTCTGGTAAAAGTTTCTCTTTCAGGCCTTCAGGACCAATGAGTAAAACCTCTGTTTTGTCCTGGTTGAGCTGTAGGAAATTTGCTGCCATCCATGTCTTGATATCTCAAATGCAGTTAAAAAGGACATCAATAGGCCCTGTGTCATCAGGAGACACAGCGATGTACAGTTGCGTATCGTCAGCATATCTATGAAAGCTGATGCCGTGCCTCCTGATGACGTCCCCAAGGGGAAGCATGTACAGATTAAAGAGAGTTGAACCTAAAATTGACCCTTGGGGAACCCCACACTTTATTTTGTGGGTTTCTGAGGAACATGTATCCATACTTACAAAGAAGTGTCGGTCTGTGAGGTAAGAAACGAACCAGTTAAGAACAGTACCAGAGAGGCCGACCAGGTTCTTCAGTCTATTTAATAAAATGTGATGGTCTACTGTATCGAAGGCGGCGGTTAGATCCAGCAGTACCAAGACTGTGAGTTTATGGTTATCGAAGTTGCACCTGATGTCGTTTAAAATCTTTGAAAGGGCTGTCTCTGTACTGTGGTTCATCCTAAAGCCAGACTGATACTTACTGACTAAAAATCATTCACTTGATTGAAAACAAGTTGGTAAAAGGTAAGTTGGATACAGGCCGATAATTATTAAAGGTGTTGGGGTCTAGGTTCCTCTTCTTCAGAAGGGGCTTCACCACCGCCATTTTAAAGGAGGCGGGGAAGTTCGGATTTATGGCGCCGTGCTGCGGTTTTTCCTCGCCGAGATGGAGGGGAGGGATCGGGCTGGATGGGTGGACCCCAGACCCTTGGCTGGTAAGAGCCATGACCAGTTGGATGAGCAGGTCCTGTGGGCGAGCCGGACATGGCACCCACGGGAGGGAAATCCTGCAGGCTTAGGATGTCAAACCTGTTATCCAGTGGAAGATCCGGGGGCGTTGGAGGAGGAGATCGACGAGCCCCAGCGTCCCTGTGCACCACTGACCAGTGGTCCCCCAGCCTGAGTGGAGGTGAGCCCACCGGAGCCTCCACTCCATCCTCCCGTCTGAGGCACAGCGGGTCCGCGGTGCGTAGGCAGGAGGTGGAGGGTGCCGATGACTTAGGCTTGGCTCCCTGGTGGTGCCAGTGGGACTCTGCTAGTGCTGGTGCCGGAGTTTCGGTGGTGATTGAGCTGGTCCATGGCAAGGTGGTGTTGTCCATGGTCGTCATGCTCCGGTCACCAACGCCGGATGTCCTCAGGTGGGAGATCAGCTTCGCCTGGTTTGTGGCGACAGTGGAGAAATCCATAAGGATTTTGTCCTTCTGTTTGAGGTCAGCCTTCAGACCAGAGACGCTGTCCCTCAGTATTGAGAGTTATTGCTAACGTTTAGCGAATTGGTGTCGGGAGTCAGGCGTATTCTGTCCTGACTTAACATACTTTTGTGCTGTGTCACTGTTTGTCAGAAAAACTTAAAAAAACAGGTGAATCCAAATTGAAAACTTACACACTCGGCACACTTGAGTAAACACGCAATATGGAAGTGCTACGGAAACACGTAATACGGAAGTGCCGCCCATTTGCTTACTGTGAATTCACTCCATGCATTTATCTGCCCTGTTCACACTAGATCCTCAATTTGTTTTGATTTTCGATATTAAGGTCACGATTAAATTCAATTCTCAATAGTTTTGTTTTGTTTGTTTCTTTTAGCACAGATGGCTATGTCAATTTTAGTGTAGTCTAATCTAGAGTATTTTTTTATTCTTGGCTTAAAGGATGGTCTATATGGTGAGATGTGTGATCATTTTCACACTAACACACTCACACTGCTTTTTTGTCAAATTTAAATCACTTATTAACAATAGAAATGTATAACTTGTCTCACCAGTCAATTGGAAACTAACTGTGAACAAAAGAGAATAAGTCATAGATGGTACCTGCCATCTAGTGGCTCTTTTTTGTAACTGGAGATGTGAAGAGTGAAAATTGAATGCAGTGTGCTGTTATTGTCATGTAGCTCTGTGTTGCTCTAGAGGTCCACCAGTCTGTCCTTAAAGCCACTAAATCCGCACTGTTCAGACCTCCAATATGTTTTTCCTTCATATTATCATACATGGAGGGCAACACGTTTGTGGTAAGATGCGACCAGCTTGGGATTTAATAGCATGGTTCCAGGACGCTAAATTAAATGGTTTTAATGTAGGTTTTCCATCACACAATAAGTTTTCATGTCTGATGCTGCAAAAACCCCTATGGCACTATTTATTGCTTTAGCAGGGGTCTAATATTGCGGGAGTTTAGCTCTAAATGAGGTCGTAAGAGTTGGCTGTGTTAACAATCTAGTTTTCTAAGTTCAGTGTAATTCCTTATGATACCTGTGGAGAAGTCCTGATGTATTTGTCGTGTTGCCTGTGGAGGCGTATGCTACACCTGCATAGCGTAGCTTACAAAAACTGTGGTTTTCCTGTCGACAATGCAAATGTTGTTGGCTTAACTCACCAGGAACGCGAAGTATTTTTGCTGATGTCAGAGAAGCAGGAGGGGGTTTGAGTTCAGCTGTTGTGTGTCCTTTATCAGCAGTTGCCATGGTGTCTTTTCATTTGTTCAGAATAAAGGAGGTGACCGCACTACAACATGCTGTGTTGCTGTTTTGCACACCTGCTGGATATGACACTAAATCCTAAATCCTCGATTCCACCTTAGATTTAGAAGGTTGAGATTGTCATGTCATTTTGATCCAAATCCAACTTACAATCAAGATCCTGGCAGCCCTAGCTCAACTGGATTAGGGACTAGGGAGTTGGCACAGTAAAGCCCCTGGCGAATAATGCAGTCGTTTGTGTTCACACATACAGCTCCCCCGGACTCTGTATAAATCCTGAGTTGCAGGGCATGTGTGTGAGGTGCTCAAGATGCCCAGTTACAAAACGCTAAGATCAGTGCGAACAGCACAGCTGATTCAGCTGTCAACGAATGCAAAATGATTCTCGATGCATCTCACTGTATGGCATTCTAAAAGATGTATATTACTGCAAATGGATAATTTTCATCATTTACATAAGCTTTAAATCCAAAAATTCTTCCAGTAGTCAGAGTACAGCGGTCTACACAATAAAAGAAGCATCTACAACAGTATTGGTTTCATATAGCAGCTTTAAGATAAGGCTTTATTGACTCTGCCTCACACACCTGTCAGAGTTGGATGGATGGCAAAGTTGACAGCATATCATCCGATCTTGGCTGATTAGCTGGGCTTGCAGTTATTATTTATGGCTGCAGACTTAGCTCCAGGTGAAAATGGCTAACATAATTAGTAATTGTTGTGAGGCAGAAGTCAAGCTCAGCGTGGGTGTCGTCCAGTTTGTGCTCCCCAGCAAGGTCATAAAATCTGACGTGTGCCCTGAGATATCTGTTTTAAAAAATGTTCTGTGAGTTTTTTTTTTATTATCACTTGCAGATTGTCTCTGCCTCCCTCTGACATACCTCCTACCTAAGTAAGGTTAGCCTAATGTCTGCCCACAATTCAAAGCATTTTAACCACGTTGCAACGTAACTTAATTGTCAAGCTGAGGCCGGACAGTCAACAATCAACATAAGCTACAGACTCTCAATTATGCTGTGTCTCTGCTTCCATGCAGAATCTTCCATGTCCAAATCAAGATGCATTTTATGATCCAGAAATGTTCACGCCAAAGTGGGATCAAGGCATTAGCTAATGTGGAAAGAATGCATAAACCTCAAATAGACAGGTTTGAAATCAAAGTCAGATGCCCACATTTACACACACACCCTGGCAGAAAACGTACACACACAGCCTTACTGGCCTCTCTCTTTTTAACACAGCAGGAGAATTCCCCTTTCTTGTTCTACACTCTCCTTCTTTTTACCACACATTACCAGACACACACACACACACACACACACACACACACACACACACACTTTTTTTTTTTTTTTTTTTTCCTGTCAGGCAAGTTTGTTGCCTGTGTAGACTGCAGCCCAGCGGGGATGGAACCCTGCTGGATTGTACTCTGTTGATCAATCAACACCTACTAATGGAAGAACAGATGAAAGAGGGAGGGAAGGAGAGAAGGAGAGGGGGAGAGTGGAAAGGCAAAAGAGATGGATATAAATAGCTGGATGGGGAGGGAACTGACTGATATGGGATTGAAGGACTGATGGTCATGTGTCATGTTTAAAGACCTTGTATTTTGAATGTATTGCAGAAAGTAACAGTCATGGAAAAAAAAAAACAAGTTTGGCTGGGCTGTTATATGAATATTGGAATTGGTTAATGGAGATAAACATTTGGTGGCTCTAATTCTCCACCCAGGTACCATCAAGCCATTGAAGAATAAGAGAGCACAATGAGATGATTTTATTTACTATGGGTTAGGGTTTTGGTTCATGTGCTGTATTAATTTGAGGAACCATACAGTTTGTTTATCAGTCCACACCGATCTGATGTTTTCATCTGCTCAGTGGAGCAGAAGTTTAAATGATACTTGAGGCAGATACTAAATGTACATCTTGATTTATTTCCGAAGACTGTCTCCATTGCACTTTCTCACATGGAGCTTTTATTGATAGATCAACATCTACACCTCAGCCAATTTAAAATATTTTATATGCAAAAAAACAGGTGGATGGAAAACATAATTACTGTTTACTTTCTCTTGCATGTAGAACATTCCAAAGCCAGTCAGATGCTGCCCGTCCCTCTGGTTTACCATCAGAAAGGGGGTTTGAGATGCTGTTAGGCCAGCATTTTAAGTATATAAGTCTTAATAATTAACTAAACAGTTTTTTGTTTTTTTTTCCGATTGCAATATCTACAGACGATAAAGGTATACATTTTCTTACATTTTAGGCTCCAAGTTCCAAATTGACCGAGAGAAGGGATTCAGAACTAGATTATAATTCAACCATCTTAACAAACTAGTATGGTTCAACCAGATGCCTTTTCTCCGTATGTAAACTGGCAACTGTGTTACAACCAGGGATGTGCCAACATGCCAACCCTGTTTTCACAAATTGGCTTGAGAAATATGACAAGGGGAGAGTCCAGGCAAGAGATTTACTCACTATTTACTGTTTAGTCACTACTTTCACATGTGTAATTTATTTGAAGTAGTAGTAGTAGTATTTGGTTGTTGGAACAGACATGCAAAGTGAGCACATGTTGTAAATTTTATGACCTGTATTAAGATTAGGTGTCAGTTAAACTGTGAAAAAGCATGAGATTCATCATTTAACTGCAATTCATATGATGTCCTTGAGGTTCAGAATCCCTTACAGACAGAGAGAGAGAGATGTGTAGATGGATGGATAGAGTAATATGTGCTGGTTGCGGAAAAGGTACATTTGATAATTCAGCTCACTACAGGAAGTGATGAGCTCTTTGATGTCTCACTTTTGAAGTGAGTGCATCCCTCTCTTTCCTCAGTTCATTTTTTGATCACTAGTTTACATTAAACTCCTCAAAAATGAGCAAACTCACATCATCCTCTGTTTCTTACCTCACATCATCTCTCCTCTTTCCTCCTTTGTTCTTTCCATCGCTCCATATTGCTGTTTACATATCTTCTTTTTCATTTCAATCTCAGTTGCTTTTTTGTGATGATTGTGTGACACAATCTCAATACGCTTCCCAGTTATCCCTGTCGCATGCATGATATTTGCATCATTATGCTGTGTTTGTGATTTAATGTAGCAATATATTGTGGTCATAGTACATTTAGTAAAGTAAATAAATGTTCAATGTAATAACTTATCCATCTGTCTTTAGAACCATATAACACAACAGATTCCAAGTAATTTAAAGATCAGTTATGATGGTTTAAAAGTTGAAAAGTCTTTTTTCTAGACTTTTTCTAACGTACAACGTAATTACTTGAAGGAATCCACGTGTAGTTTACATTTTGCATTTGCCATCCAAACTAGAATGGTAGTCATTAGTTGATTTGTATTTGCATCACATTTGCATTTGCGTCACTTTTATAATTGCATGGCTATAAACAGACACACATTCTGTGAAGAGTATTAATTTTGTTTTCTCAAAACACACACACACACACAAATTTCTACTGGCTATATCATAGGCAACTGATCTCATTTCAGTTTCTTGTTGAGCCATTGATTCAACTGGTCTTCACTTGGGTCATTAGGGTCAGGGGAGCCCGAGTGTGAATGGTTGTTAAGCTGTCTCGTCGTCTTCTTGTTGTGTTCAGTTTCTCCTTCTAGGCTGTGTCCAAAATCACTCACTACTCCCAATATAGTGCACAACATAGTGACTACGCCATTTTGTAGTGCTGTCCGAATGTCTAGTGGGAAATATTATACTCCATATAGTGCACTCAAAGTATCTCACAATGCATTGTGAAAAGTAGTGTACAACCGGTGGTCACTCACCAAGCAATATTTACCATCATGCATTGTGCTGCGGACAAACGCATGGAAGTTTAAGTTCCCGTTGCAACTGCGTAACAGTAGTGACATCATTAACGGCTCCGGAGTAGTGTCCGAAAGTGTGTTTTTATTTCTGCCGTTGAGCTCACTATATAGTGCACTATGTTGGACTCACTATGTAGTGACTGCAAAGTAGCTATGATGAAGGTGATGGGTTTTGGTGATGAACCTGCATGAGACTGTAGGGGCCTTGAACAGCTGTTGTCCAAGGTTGATGTGAGCTTGGCTAACATCCTCCTCTCACCCACCTGCTCTATGGAGTCTAGAGGGCAGTCCAGGGCAGAGGTGACTCCCCTAACCAGCTTCTTGAGTCACCCTCTGTGTTTCCACCTCCCCAGCAGACCAAATCTGAAAATGAATAGAATGTTCTTAACAGGGTCCTGCACACACCAAAGGACCTCAGTCTCCTCAGCATGTGAACACAACTTTGACCCTTTCTGATATCTGTAGTGTCTGACCAATCCAATTTATTGTTGAGATGAACACCCAGATAGTTGTATGTACCCTCTCAGTGTGCAGTCCCTGGATTTTCACTGGTGTAATATGGGGTGCTTTCCTCTGGAAGTCTATCAACGTGCCTTTTGTCTTACTGCCCATTATGTAAAGGAGCTCACACCAGTCGACAAAGTTCTCGATGAATCCCCCTTACTTCTTTTGGTTCTTCTGACATGCATCCAATGATGGCTTTGTCGTCCAAGAACTTCTCGATGTGACAGCTGTCTGTGTTGTGTCTGGAATCCAAAGTGTACAGGGTAAACAGAAAAGCAGAGAGTGCCATAGCCTGACGCATAAAGTTGGAAGTCCATTTTATTATCAGAGAGGGATCCTACGTTCCTAATAATGGCAGACCTGCATGGTTTGAACACTCTTTTCCTCTCCTGGCACTTTGCTTTAAACAACAGTGCCTTGGCTGAATGGATCCCCAGCTGCCATTTTGAGTAGTCCAAAAGTGTGATAAAGAGATACCACTAATCTCACCAGTTGCACATCCATGGAAAAATAACTTTAGGAAACACTATACTACACTAAAGACACAAGACAGAAGTCAAAGCTGCTGTAATTTGCTTTCACTCATGCAGTGCCATCTTGAAAAAATGTTTTGAGTCTGAGGTTAATGTGATTTCTAATTTTAACCTCAGACTCTTTATATTTAGTATCGCCATCTGTTCTGAGTGATCCTCTCACAAATGGACAGCTTTACACCGGTCCAGACCTGGCATTAACATGCATCTAGAGTGACCACTTGGATCTCGTTTCTCTGCTCCATAAGCATATAAACACACACAGCTCATCCATGTAATGAAAGGACACACTGATTTTACACAAAGAAAGGAATATCTTCACGTATATTGTTTGCTGAAATAACCAAGAGGCCCAAGTAGTAAAGAGTTTGTTGTAATCAACATTTTACAAATAGTTTTATATATTTCTCTCATCTGTACATATCCTGTCCACTAGGTATACTGTACAAGGGGAATGGTGAGAACGTTTTCATTTCCCAACAGCCCCCTGTCATCAGCAGCATCATGGGTAAGTACATATTCAAATATCATTGATTTGAGCTTTTAAAACCTGCATTATTGTGATCAGTGTTGATAATGTCATGTCCTGCACAATGGTTAATAATGTTGCTGATGCCCCACAATGATCAGGTGTGACAGTCAAAGCACTCTCATGGGGCCCAGGAAAAAGCACCTTCTGAGCCTCTGTGGAAGTTGCTATCTTACAACTCTTAAATTATATGATTGGTTGGAAACTTTTTTTTTTTTTAATATCTTTTGGTTAGTGATGGTATGTCTCCACCAAAAGTAGGAAGAATTATCATCAGCATGTCTTTATATTAAATTCAAGACCTTGCAAACTCATTCTGTGCGTTTTTGCGCTGCAGTTTTGTCCCTGTTTGGTTTGTACTTGTTTTGTTTTTCATGTTTCTGGTTCATTAATTAAAACATTAAAAAATTAACATAGGCAGTTTAGTCCCAACATATACTTTATTAATTTACTCACCAAGATGTGTACAGATGCCGTACATACTTGTCAGACAATTTTACATTTACAGAATTTTTCAATGGATTTCAGTGGTGTCCTTGTAAGGAGGTTTCAATCAGCCATCAGAGGAGCTTGAGCTTTACCCATTTTTTCCCCATTTAAAGTGTCCATTTCCCTGTATGTCCACAATTTGTTGCTTTGTGAGATTCAATACTTGGGTGTAATGCCTTTTGCTCATCATGATATACCAAAGTGCCTCTATAGGGAATTGAAACCTGGGTCTTTGCGATGTTGCGCCTGTCACACACTTTGAAGTCCTATTTATGATTGGTGACAAATAGCAGAAACCAGCTGTTGCAATCATAAAGAATAGACGTCTTCTCCTAGGAAATGGACGGCGCCGCAGCATCTCCTGCCCTAGCTGTAATGGTCAGGCAGAGGGCAACAAGCTGCTTGCGCCCCTGGCTCTGGCCTGTGGTGCAGATGGCAGCATCTTTGTTGGAGACTTCAACTACATCAGGAGGATCTTCCCCTCTGGGAATGTTACCAGTGTCATGGAGCTGAGGTAAGGCGGAGGGAGGGAGGGAGGGAGGATGACTACTATCAATCTTTTCTCCCTGGCACACCCTTCAATCCACACTATGCAGTTTAGAAGGACACTACATTGCTGTGCATTTGCTGCAACACCTGATCTGGTTTCAGTGAGGCCTCACTCAGGTTCACATTCAGGTTATTTAATTTATACTAGTATGTAGATTTGTTTTGCTGTAGAAAGGCAACCATCTTGAAACACATCTAGCTAAACAACTCATGATCAGTTTTACAGTAAAGCTTTGCCCAAAACTATTTCATCCATTTTTTTTCAAATCATTGTGAAACATACATACAGTATGACTAAACATTTTTGAACATTAACTGATTTGAGAGTCCTTGTTTTTTGATTAGAGCCGAGCATCCAGATTCATCTCTCTGCCTCGGTTTTTCCTCCTGCTGTTGACAGTCAACTGTAGGAAGCAGGGGGCAGATGCTTTGCCTGATTGACTGCTTTGCCACTTCTCTAGCCAAAGTAATGCAAGTTGGCCCTGAATTTAGAGGGATTGATCTGAATTGGTGCTTTGAATTTAGAATATTCTTCTGGCACACTCTTGAGTGTTCATTTCTTATGATCTCCTTGTCTTACAGTCATCTACAATCTTTTCGCTTCTGACATCTGTAAAGCATGTTTCAAAATCAAAATCTTGACTGCAACTACTAACTGTTCCATTTCTGTTTTCCAGTAATGTTTTCTTATGTCGAGTTTTGTTGTGATGCCTATCACCAATCTATCTACTAACTCTTGTTTCTTCTCTTTTCTTTTCTTCGCTTGCACTATATTAAAGAAACAAAGATTTCAGACATAGGTAAGAGTGACTAATCCTTTTTAGCCTTTTAACCTAATTGTCATTCTACTGTCAAATATGTTTCTTATGCACCAAACTCAATTGTGCACATTTCTTCTGTCCTCTTACCTTTTTTTTTTCAAATAAACTGATAATGATAAATGGTGTTGCTCAGTCCGGGCATCTTTCAGACCTGAGTCTTGGGCTTTATGATAGATTATTCACTAAAAACAGCTTGTAACTGGAAATAAGATCAATGATCATTGATGTCTGTGGTCACAGATGTCAACTTCTGAAAATGTTCCTCATCCACAGCAGTGAGGAAGTACCCCAAAATCACATCTGTTGACAAAGTTTGTGTTAATAGAAGGTTTGGGTGGATGTTTGATCAGCATATCATCTGACTTAAACAAGGCTGTTTGTTTCCCTTTTAAAGCATGACTACAACATGGTTTTAATATAGTAACCATGACAAAAGTCCCCTAACCTCAACAAAGTACACATTTTTTTTACACAAATCATGATCTTTGCCCAAACCCAACCAAGTTTTCTTTGTGCATCAACCTTATCCAAACCAGTTGTTGACAAATGTTATATAATGATAATATGTTATATTATTATCCGTAAGAATAATAAAGTTCCCTTAGGTAGTACGGATAAATACTTGGTTTTCGGAGGTCATCTGCCTTTTAATGAAGACTCATCCACACTCACATTTACTGTTCTAGCTTCCTCTACATTATTACACTCACTCTGGGATTTAGGCTGTTACACTGGGATTTGCTGTTCTGTGTAATCCCCTCCATTCATCTTCTCATACACATACACAGCAGCACCAAACCAAACCCTCCAGCAAGACATAATGATGGGATTGGACATTATGGCTTATCCTATTGCAGTTTTCAATTAAATTAAAAACCTTTTTGTTAAAACACAATTTCCTCTCAAGAGGCCTTGTTGTGTCAGGCAGCCTTGTTCTGCCTACCTGTCCTCACATTGCCTCAGTGGGCTCTCCCATCTTGGCAACACTCTATAGAAATGGTACATTAATTAACTAAGTAACTAAGTAATCATTTACTAATTTTAACACTCTGCTGCTTATAGAGAACCTGATAATGACAAAAATTGAGTTGGTTACCTTTTCTGAAAAAATCTTCATCTAAAACTAAGACTTCCCATTGCTCTTATAGACTGTAAACATCTACTCCCACATTTTTCAAACCAATTGGCTGTCCAGAAATGCCAAAATTTACCAAAGTTTTACTCTGTAATTTTTTTGATGAACTATAACAGTGCTTAACTCATAGTGCATTTCCTGTGATAGCCCACTTTATAATAAAAGTCTCATTAGTGCTTTTAATGTAGTGTTCCGTTTGCATCAGCAGTACATTAACAGTACTCTGTGGATAGGTAGCTTCTCTTCTTCTAAAAAGGTTGGTGGGAAAAGTTTTTATCTGCCTTCACCAACCCACACAAAAGTTAAAACTGCCCACTGCTGCAAGACTTTTGTTAAGTACCGTGAGATAATCCAAATGTAGCACTCTGACATCAACCCCCTGGTATGCTGCTGGTTACTTGGCTGGCACTTCATCGGCTTCTCTTTTATTCATAACATCTTCATCATCAGCTTAAGACAGTCTCCTTCATGTCCCTATTATAATGATGCTGGAACCGAATTGATGATGATTTTATTGTAAGTGTTCGTAAGCATTTGTAAAACTGTTAAATACATACACTTACATACACACTTATGGATAGAGTTTGTGCTCACGAGCACCATTCACATTGCCGTTTGAGTGCAGGAATCCTGCGCCAATTTCCTGCAACTTCCTCTGTGTGAAAGTTTCAGATGTGGCAAGGGGTCAGATTTCACTGCAGATCCTATGCACCTCTGGAGGGATTATCAGAGGCACAGCAGAGGCAAACCAGCATCTGTGTGAATGGATAAGCTTGGGCGTGTCTCTCTAATGATGTTCACAGTCTGATAACTAAACAGATCCTATACTCAACAAAGTAAAGAGAAATGTCCCACAAAGCAATGTTACAAGACCAAACAACAATAACCTAGTACCTGGTAGTGTCTTTGGCAACTTAGATGACGAAAAAAATACCGCGGTTATGCCTGGAGAAGTGTCTGTCCTACCGACTCTTTGTCACATTTCTGCCCAAAGAAACAGTGTCATTCCCTGGCAAAAAACTATAACTCACCATGTGTCTGTCTCCCTTCCACTGTTGTGTTGTTGTAATAACTGTCTTTAAGACTTGAGGGAACCTTTCCCCAGAAAAAAGCATCCCTCCCTGCGAGTGAGACAGTTAGACAGATGGCGAATTACTGGTTACTTATTTATGTAAGTTAGAGCGAAAAACGTAACTTTTTCACTTACCAGGATGTATGGTGGGTTGTTCTCTCGATCACTACACATTATAACAATATCAATATGATTATAAACAGTCAGTAGGTACATGTTTAGATTAACAGGTGGACACCAGGAGACACACATCAAAAAAAAAAAGAAAACAGAAGTCATCATCGTGATGTGTTCCATCACGCCTCTTTTGCTTTATGAATTGAGACACTGGTGCAGCTTGATGCCGAAGCTTCTTTCTTCTGTGTGAACAAACAAAGGCAGAGAATTAGCAAACCCCTGCTGCAGAGATAATCCAGAGTCTCTGTTTGAAAATGGCTAACAGAGATGTTGAAATTGTTAAAGATACATGCAGTATGCATGACTCGCCTCAATAAATTAATTCTTGTTTCTCTCATTTTCTCTCATTTTTCTCTCATTTGTCCTCTTTTGTCCACCACTTCCCTCCATAGCAACAATCCTGCTCACCGTTACTATCTAGCCACCGATCCAGTAACAGGGCAGCTGTATGTATCAGACACTAACTCTCGTCGAATCTACCGACCCAAGATGCTCAGCGGTGCCCGTGACCTCATCAGTAAGAATGCACTTCCTTTAAGTATGAATGAATGTAATCGGTATTGTTCAAAGCTTAATTTGAATGTATTTAAATGCATACATTAATTGCAATTAAATTGCTTACAATATAGCATGATGTGTGTGTGTGTGTGTATGTGTGTATTCAGGTAATGGAGAAGTAGTGGCTGGCACAGGTGAACAGTGTCCTCCATTTGATGAAGCACGATGTGGAGATGGAAGAAAAGCTACAGAGGCACAGCTACTGGGACCTAAAGGTGCAAACACACAACCACACATGAACAAATCAACCTGTATTTAGATTCAGAGTTGGAAATTGGTCCTAATTGGCCCAGACACATACTCAGTCCAATATTTAGAATGGAGATTGATTTAATTGGCAGTATAGCACCAAAGCCATACTGAAATGTTCAAATCCCTGAAGAAGAAAATAATACAAACTTGTGCATAGTCTGGGTGGTGGAATATATGGGATATAGGAGCTAACTGTAAGATATTCATTAGATTACATTTCTTTTGACTGATTTTGGCTGTTTGTTAGTCCATGAACCAAACTGTACCAACTTTCAAGCAGAATGAATTTGAATTCACTGCTTGATTAACGACAAGCCAGTGGACCTACAGCAGTGATTGATTGATTGATTCATTCATTCATTGATTCATTCATTCATTCACTGAAATCTTTTTTTCGAACACGTCCATAGAGTCCACAAACTAACAAACCGACAAAAGAAAAGTCCATTAAAACAGGCAATTCGAAGCACATGTTCGAAAAGAAGTCAGGGGAAGCCTAAACGTATCTAATCTCACCCCCTCTCCACTCATCTTAAACTAATAATTAAGCATAAGATTTAATATTTGATAACTGCTTATGAATACATAAACAAATAAATAAATAATTAAGCAGGTAATATATCTAGTCCAGTCAAAGGTTTGGAGACACCTTCTCATTCATGGTTTTTCTATATTTGTGAAGATTGTAGATGAATACTGAAGACATCCAAGCTAAGAAACAACATGTATAGAAATATGTAGTAAACAAAAAAGTGTTAACAAACCAGAATGATTTATATTTTATAGGCCGGTCAATTTAGCCCAAAAAACTTGCAATATATTTTTTCTTTGGTATGATGCCACTTATCAACTGGAGAAGATTCATTGTGATAGCTATTAATTGAACATTTTCCCCAATTCCACTCAATTAGAGTGTTGGGCACAACTTCTTAAGCTCGAAAAAAAAATATGTTCCTCTCTATCTATAGCAGTAGACTTTTAATATATGATTCAAGAGGGTATTAGGACCAATAAAAACTATGAGACATTTCTATTGCAAATGTCTAGTTTTTTGAGCTACATTGACTGGCCTATTTAAATTAATCAGTAGTAGCCAACTTTTGCTTTGATGACAGCTTCCCACACTCTTGGCATTCTCTTAGATCAGATCATTAGTTACACACCTGGAATGGTTTCTATGAACAGGTGTGCCTTGTCAAGAGGTAATTTGTGAAATTTCTTTCCTTCTTAATGTGAAAAGAGAAATGACAGTCCACCAGTACTTTACAACATCATTTCAAGAATGTTCAACGTATCCTCAAGTGCAGTCGCGGAAATGATCACACATGATGAAACTGGCTCTCATGAGTACTGCCACAGGAGAGGAAGACCAAGAGTTATCTCCGCTACAGAGGATATGTTAATTAGAATTACCAGCGTCGGAGACTGCAAATTAAGAGCACCTCAGATTATAGCCCACATAATGAATTAATTATTATGCATTATTATGCATCATAATGCCCTTGTTTTTGTGCATTTTTTCACCATTGTCACATTGTTTTATACCAAGAATTAATAAGCAAAAACTTTTGAGACTTTTTAGGTTTAGTTTCACTCTGAAATCAAACTTTATGAAATGACCTCATGGCTCATTTCTATATTGTAGAGAGTGATAATATCTTGTTCAAGGATACTTACAAATGCAGCCAGAACCGCGGACTGACACAGCATCACAGTGGGACACTTGTTGTTCACTATGAGATGCACAGGAGCGAGGCAGCCCACAAACACCCGCTATAAAGCAGCCAACATTAGTGGCATTATTAAATCATTCAGTATGACAAGAAAGGGTCCCGGTGTACAGTTACGTTGCATATCGCTAAAGATATGGTGCCCATATATACAGTGGGGCTGGAGGTTCAACCACATGATGAAAATGTTTGACCCCAGGTTAGTGCTGCGAAACCACAACGGGTCCTCTGCAGAGAAAGTAGACAGGCTCGTATTCCTGGTCAAAGATGTGTTAAAAAGACAGCAAGCACACACCTCATGTCCATGTGATGGTTACTATGCAAGGCATGCAGGTGTTTAATGTAGTTTACATATCTTCAGGGTTACAAAATACTTCTTGAATCTTAATGTTTAGTGTTTATTTTATGCTGTTGGGTTCATCTATATATTACTTTTTAATCACTTCTTACTTCACTTTTCTGAAATCCATTGTGGACTCTCATTGTTCTCCTTTTTATATTTTCTTTATGGTGTCCTTTTTTAATTATCTGCTGCACTTGCCATCATGATTTCCCCACTAAAGAAATATATCTTATTTTCTTCTTCCAATCATTGAGTTGCTGTTTTAACAATCAACTGAGGAAAATGTTGGTTTGTGTTCTGTTCCCTACAGGGATTGCAGTTGATAGAAATGGTTTGATCTATTTCGTTGATGGGACTATGATCAGGAAAGTGGATCGTAATGGAATAATCTCCACTGTGCTGGGCAGCAATGACCTCACCTCTGCACGCCCTTTGACCTGCGACACTAGCATGCACATAAGACAGGTAATATGTAAAGAGAACCTAAATTTACTACATCTACCTATCCAACCTGACTGCCTTTCCACTATGGTATAACAATGTCATTTAAGCACTGGTGCTAAATGTTTTTAGTAAATATACACTGCTATTGAAAATGAGTTGCAAAACAGACAACAGAGTTAAATCAAGGCTCTAAGGCTGAAAATGTTTGTTTGATGAGTAGCTCTGATGTAGCATCAGAAAATTAGCACCTTTTAACTCTTAACAAGGAATGGATTTTTAGATGTGGTGACATGTGCTGACCTTTCCTGAGTTTATTTCAGAAACTTTGGAATGAACAGCACCTATGCACACACACACACACACACACACACACACCAGCACTTATCTAGTTTACCTCTTGACTTCACTTGTGGAAAGAAGGAACTGGCAGCCCATACATCGTCATGTTTCACAGCTCTTTCCATAGATAAATGTTGTTCATTTTTTATAACTATACAGTCTGTGTAATATTATAATTTAATGCACAATATGCTTTACAGTCTTACTATAATGTCCTTTTCTTGTTGGATTGCTATCAGGGTTTGAATCAAATGAGAATTTAGTAAACCAGTAGGGTCTCTATGTGATAACAATATTTACATTTATATTTTGGGGCATTTAGCAGACGCTTTTGTTCAAAGTGATTTACAGTTATTCATTCATACACTGATGGCGGTGGTTGCCATGCAAGGTGCTGACCAGCACATCAGGAGCAGTTTGGGGTAATATAATATGTATATGTATGTATATACACATATATACGTACGTACGTACGTATGTATGTATATATGTGTGTGTATATCATTTACATACCACCAGTCATAATCAAACAGTGCCATTTGACCGTGGGCACTGTTTCAATTAGACAAAGTTGGCAGGAGTTATCTGGACTATACACTTTATATGAATATTTAAATCAATAGAAAATACTGCATAATTTGATACAGAGTCTGAGAAGAATGTGAAGTGAAAATGTCTCTCCTCTTCCCCACTACAATCAATCCAGGTTCGTTTGGAGTGGCCCACGGATTTAGCCATCAATCCAATGGATAACTCCATCTTCGTACTGGACAACAACGTTGTGCTACAGATCACTGAAAATAGACAGGTATGGACTACACCTGTACTGACAGAACAGAAGTGTTTGTGTTTTTTTGTTTTGTATTTTTTGCAAATTTTCTGAAACATGCTGCTTTTCAAATCTGTTGTTTAATAAATTGGCTTTTTTAGTTATAATAAACTAGAAAAAAATAAAATTGATAGCAATGATTAAAATGGCCTTAATAGCCTTCCTTTTAATCTCTAAGAAATTGTTCCTCTTTGAAAGTACTACAAGGAGTTTTTACTGGCTATGAAACAGTCTCAGTTATTGACTGATCCCTCCGTATGACACAGTCATAAGCAAACAAGACCATTATATTTTTCTTATTCAGTGCCTGTCAACAGGTCTAGTTCCTCTGCGAAATGATTTATTAAACACAGAACAGAAGGGCCTTTGTTTAAATTTTCCCAGACAAAGTCTTGCACTGAGGATCACATTAGCAAGTTAAATAGACGGCAGGAGGTTTTATTTTTATTTTGCAGGACAAGCAAGAGGGAAAAAAAAGAACATTAAAAGCTATAAGGGTCAGTGATACAGCACAAGGGGAAACGTGATTATATCTTGAGCAGTCATTAAAACAGATGGAGAGAGCTGTGAATCAAATCAAATCAAATCAGTTGTATTCAAATAGCCCAAAATCACAATCACATTGCCTGAGTGGGCTTTACAATCTGTACAGTGAATGACATGTTCTGCCCTTAGACCCTCGATTCGAGTGAGGAAAAACTTGCCATGTTGAGAGTTAAAAAAACGTTTAAACAGTGAAAACAAAAGATGGAAGAAACCTCAGGAAGAGCCACAGAGGAGGGATCCCTGTCCAGACAAACAGACATGCAATAGATGTCACATGTACAGAACAGAACAACAAAATCACAATTTACAGTTTGCATTTACAGAATGTAGGTGGGTTTTGAAAAGCTTCAAAACGGATTTTGAAATGGCCGTCTTCTTTCTAAACAGATGTGTGATGTGGGGAACGTACTTGATCAACAAAGTCATTATTACCAAGCAAGGCCAAGGCTAGATAGTAGGCCTACATGTAATGAGTATGAATGGAGTGATTCTAAAAATAAAGTTTACTTTTGATTTACCAACATCTTCAGCTGTTTGGAACAGAAAAATAGCATTTTAAAAAAGTTGTGTGTTTCTTTAAGTTGCTTCCAAAACAAATGCACCCGCTTATCCGATCTGTTTACTTTTATTCCAAAGGGGCTGCCTAAATCAATACAAAATGCTGTATTGCTTTATCGTTGTATGTGTGTTTGTTCAGGTTCGTATTGTAGCAGGTCGTCCAATGCACTGCCAGGTGCCTGGTATAGAATATACTATGGGGAAGAGAGCAGTCCAGACCATGCTGGAGGGAGCTACAGCCATAGCCTTGTCCTACAGTGGCATCCTCTACATCGCAGAGACGGATGAGAAGAAAATCCATCGCATTCGACAGGTAATCTTCAGGATACATATGGCACATTCATTTTACATTAATTCTGATTAACGCATTAACTTTTTTCCGACAAGAAAGCACAACTAAAAATGTCTTTCCAAGTCAGTAGTAGTAGAAGTATTAAAATGAGGATTTTAGTTTAGTATTAGAGAGAGTGGGCATGGCCTTAATGATTTCAAAAACTTAAAAGCTAAAAGCTTTCAGTATGTCTTTATTTGCTGTGAAAGAGCAGGCCATGTTCTAAAACTGATTTCTGACTGTTCTCCCACTAGGTGTCGACTGACGGAGAAATTACCCATCTAGGTGGAGCACTTTCTGAGTGTGACTGCAAGGTACTGTAGTATACCAAAACCATTTCAATATACACCAGTTAACACTGAGGATTGCCATTTTTAGTCCTCCATGTGCTCGCTTTATATCTTTGTACAGCTATATTGTCCCTCAGCCCACCAAACTCATGTAGGTTTACATGTAATGTGTTGCAGTCAAGGAGATAACTTACTTAGATTCATTATATGAGGGGTGATTTATAATTTCATGGCTTAGGGTAAAAGGAGTCAATTTTAAGAAAAAATCAAATTAGGTAGATAAGAAAGGTGTTGAATGCGTTAAGATCTGCATTCCTGGACAGCAGGTATCGCCACTTTGGGCTTTTGGGCTAGAGCATTGTCCAGACCGTGGAAAATTGCAATTTTTAACTGCAATTAAAACAAATACACAAACGTTATTAACTTCAAACTTCCTGCATAATCAGAATAATCAGTCAGAGTTTAAATAAACTTGCCTGGAAGTAGAGTTGTATAACTCACCTCCTTCTGCCATAGGCTAGGACCTATATTTCTAGAATCTAAATACCATTTCAAATATTGTCAATAATCAGATCCCAGTACAATATGAGCCAATGGCACAGTGACGACAGTCAGGGCCTGCTCAACATGAATGTATCAATAATACAGTAGAATAAAAGATATTTAATTCATGAGAATCTTTTTTTTCCTGTTCAATTTTAAGTGGTGCCCACATCTCTTCTCTGCTCTCCATAGCACATGTCATGCTCAATCATTTATGTAGTGTTACTCTCTACCTCTCACTTCTGATCTGTCGATTTGCTGCTTGTTCCTCTCCCACTCCCTACCTTCCTCTGTCCTGCAGAACGATGCCAACTGTGACTGCTATCAGACAGGAGATGGATATGCTAAAGACGCCAGGCTTAATTGTCCTTCCTCTTTGGTGGTTTCTCCAGATGGGACACTGTATGTGGCTGATCTGGGAAACATCAGAATTAGAGCTATACGCCGCAACCAACCACCAACTGGTATGTATATATAGTACCACATACACATTAAGTGAGTATACTAATGTCATTCCCCACATCTCACTGTATTTAGGAAAACCAAAAATATTTTAAAAAAGAAAAAAAAAATGTTGTATATATGTTGTATGATATTTTCCAGCCTAAGGCTCAGCTTAGACGTGCATCACGTTTCTGTTGCTCTTGTCACATGTAGTTCAAGTACTTTTGCAATTTCAGGTTGATGTTTCATTCCCATTCAAGTCCCTCTCACTGGCTTACTTAGGAGCTTGGGAAGCTGGAGATGAAGTGATATTTAGGGATATGGGTTTTTTGGATACTTGTATACATACAAGACCATGTCTATGATTGCAGTGACTATGGATGGATTGATGGAAGGAAAGAAAGGACAGAAAGAGAGGCAAACAGCTTTTTGGGTTTTTGGTGGAGCCCCACCTTTCCATTCAACCAGGGCTTTTGGTTGGGGAATGATCTGACTGTCTTCATGACGTCAAGACTGGTGTCAGCTGTGGTTCAGGAGGTAGAGCGGTCATTCACCACACAGTAGCTAGTGGTTTGATTCCCACCCGCTGCAGTCTACACGACAAAGTAACGGACTTTCTTCCTCTTAACAGAGTCTCGTGTTTTGTCAGTTCTGGGCACATTCCGCTCATCCAGTGCAATAGCTTGATATGGAGCCAGGTCTGTAAAGATGTGGGCACATCAATCTCTGATTTCATTTTGCTGAGTGAGGCTTATTTCATTCTTTTTATTTTTCTGCGAATGAACTTGAGCCAAAAGAATGCTGGATAGAGGAACAAAATTTGGATCAAACCGAGTTAGCTGCATCGCTCACAGGGACATTTGGCCAGTCGGAGATGCCCTGGCAGAGACAGAAACTCATGGCCTGTTGTACTCCATCTAATCTTTTCCATTGTTAATGAGTGTATCTTTTGGTTTAACCAGCAGTCACACAGCATGCACTGACAATGTGGTCTCAAAGGCTTCAAAAGTTTAACATTTACCACAGCAGTATACTACAGGTTAGACTGTGCATAGTCTCAAAGGAACCTTTGTATTCTAATAGAAATAGATAATGGAAATATCAATAGAATTAATGAAATAAAATACAAATAATGATAGAAAACAAATTAAATAAAGAAATCACAAGTCTCTCCAACTGTATGCTTGCCTGTGTCTTCAGGCTCTCTTGCTTCAGGTCCAAGCTCCTATGAAGTGGCTTCTCCAGCCTCACAAGAGCTCTTTGTGTTTGATGCAAATGGGACTCATCAGTTCACCATGTCTCTGGTTACTGGAGACTACAAATACAACTTCAGCTACAGGTTGGTGTGTTTGGGCATGAGCACATATGTGGAAAAAACAAATATGTATCATAATTGAAGATGAATGTAATTACAACACATTGCAATACTTAACCTTCTTGTCATTTTCCTGTTTTCATTCGGTCTCTTTTAGCAATGAGGAGGATGTAACCGCAGTAACAGACAGTAGTGGGAACACCCTCCGTATCCGTAGAGATACCAACAGGTTGCCTGTACGTGTGGTTGCCCCCGACAATCAGGTGAGATGAGCAATTTTTTTTGCCATGCTGCAGAGCTTAACTGGACAGAATTAATTTTCCTGTGTCGATATTTGAGAGTATATATCAAAATAAATCAAAATACAGTATACTAGGCTTACAACAGTTACAATTAGGTTTCCATAGACAATATAGACAACCATATCTTAAAATATCATGGTTATTATTACTATTATCAGTGTTATTATTGGTTACAATGACCTTTAAAGGACTGAATACAAATTGAAACTTGAAATGTATTTATTTTAAAAACCACTAATCTAGAACTCAACACTTAAGTGTATGTAAGCCAATGAACTGATATCATAATGTCTCTGTTATTGAGATGGTATTCCTTACCTTCCTTACCTCGGACTGTTTTTGCTTGTGTATAGGTCATCTGGCTGACCATCGGGACTAACGGAGGTCTGAAGACTCTCACAGCTCAGGGTCAGGAACTGGTCTTGTTTAGTTACCATGGCAACAGCGGCTTGCTGGCTACCAAGAGCATCCAGATAGGCTGGACCACTTTTTATGAGTGAGCAGCATTTCTGTGTTTATATTGGAGTAAATACTCTGTACATAATCTATATCTTTTTGGAAGACCAGTGGCATTTTGAGAAGACACATCAAGTAATTGAAAACCTACCTAACTGACTTAGTAGCTAAATTTGAAATCTCCATCTTGTAATTAAAATGATTAATTTCTGGCTTTATCCAGTTCAAAATCCACTTTGGCCAGCCTACATGTAGCACGTTCAGTTGTGCGTACATAAATTAAAGTAATGGCAACTAATGTGCCTTCATTCCTCCTCCCTGCATCCTGTCCTTGTAGCTATGACAGCGAGGGTCGTCTGACTAATGTGACCTTCCCCACCGGCGTAGTGACCAATCTCCACAGTGACATGTCGTCAGGGGCTGTTGCTGTGGACATTGAGACATCAGGAAGGGATGAGGATGTTTCCATAACAACCAACTTGTCATCAATAGACTCCTTCTACACTTTGGTGCAGGGTAAGGTGTTTGTGTGTGTGACAGAATAAGAAAGACAGTTGTGCTAGAGAGTGTGTTTTGTAAGATGGGTTCCTTTCAACATTTCAGTGGAACACACTCCCTGGTTTTCATTTAAAGCATGACAGGCAGCTGTGGCTCAGATGGAAATGAGCTTGTTTTAGAGGACAAATCAACACATTGATGAATACATATTTAAACTGAAGAAGATGTACACCAACATGTACATGCTAATTATGTTTTCTCAGCATTCTTTCAAATAATGTTGCAAAAACAGCATTAGCTTTGAGAAATGAGCAGTCGTGCTGGAGCTTGTAAATATCAGTGTTGTCAAATTGTATTTAGATACTCACATTTAGACATGTAGTTGTATTGTTACAAGTATGTTACAAGTATGTATCTTTATGTATCTTTCCTAGAAAGTGCAGCATGAAAAATGAAACCACAGAAAAACCAACAACTTATATAAAATACTGCCAGTGACCATCACTTAAAACGTCCCACGTCTACCTCACAATCAAAGCCATTTTCACTTCTATTTTGAAAAGCATTTTCTATAATTTGATGCTCTGTGGATTATGTCAGACGTACAAGTACCTTTTACCAGCAGCTTGATCATGAAAGTTACGTTAAGTGCATTTAAAGTTTTCTGTCTTCATTTAAACCTTTTAAGACTAGATCCAAGATGAGGACGTGAGTTATTGATTTATCTGTCAATTCATCCCCTCAGATAATAGATTTAAAGGGAAACAGCCTGCAGTTTCCACATTCTTATTGCGTGGGAAAGCAATAGTTTAGCACTGATGCCCTTGTTAAATCTGAACTAATGAGCCTGTTGAAACAAGGCCTCAAGTGGCGGGCAGAGATTTGTTTCATAGCAAGCTACATGTGTTGGAACGTGAAGAAGTAGAACCTCCCTTGCCGTAGGCCCGTATTGATTGGAATGTAATAAGTTATTCAAAGCTACCGACAAGTGTAGAATTCCTCTCCATCAATTCGTGTGCATGATTGATCTTTTCACCTCCTCACCATCATCTAAACTGCACAGTGTGCCAGTCTCAAAGTGGTCTAGGTAATGTGAAATCAAATTAGGTCTAGGCACAACACAAACATGATAAACAAACTAATAGAGCTGCTCTAGTTAGTCATTTTGATGTTGTATTGGGAAGCTGTGGAACATTTGCTAATGCAGGACATGACAGTGATAAAAATGCTCTACAAGGACAAATGCAGTAAATGTTCATGCAGCATTATGGGCTGGCTCTAGTAAGCTGTGTGCACTGTCTCTCCCCATCCATAATATATTGTACAAAGCTTTTTCTTGTGCTGGAATTCCGATATGACTTGCTTAGATTTAAGAGTCAGCTCTGGATGGAAATAGCCAGGGTTTTAGAAATTAGTAAGGTCCAGAATCCATCTCTGTTCTTCATTTAGTCCTTCCCACACAATTAGCTGTTGCAGAGGAAACACTACTTGTAAATTTAATTTATCAGTCGCTTTAGATAAATAAAGCACTCGTGAATAGGTCACCACCTGCGTTCTTTTAGGACAAGGTTAATTTCATCAATATCAATCAAGGTTAACTTAAATCAACATCAAATCATTCTAATCTCATTACTGAAGTAGTGACTGCTACACACAGTTACGATCGGTTCTCTACATTGAAACAAACCTGCACAGACAACGACATACAGCTAAATATAGTTAAATATATTATTTGGCTAAATAGAGTAAATAAATGAAACAGCAAATGAAGCAGATTACAAAATTTACAGGTAACAGAAAGATGCTGAGTCTGTAATGACTAATGTAATGAGCTTATGAATCAAATGTGGCTGATGGTGAAATTGTGGGTGGTGAAAGCATTTAAATATTAAGAAAACCATTTAATGTTATCAGAGCCCTGACCTAAACACCAACTCAATCCAGTAGGATGAGGGAATGGATACTTGTCTGAGCATCATTTGGAGAGTCAGCAAGCTGCATGGTTTCTTAAACAGCAGGTTGCTGTAACATGTTTGTTAATGAGGATAGTCTTAATGAAAAGGATAATGATGATGATGGTCTTCTTTAGTCCACTAAAATTACTGAAGGATGTTTCGTTGGCCGATCAAGTTACCCTTGGTTTACTTATTACGAGAATTTCAAATTAAATTTCACTTTCTTTACGTCAGGTCGCAGAATTATGTTCTGGAAAAAGCACAAAAGTTGAAGGTGAAAAATACAAAAGTTACAATAAGAATGCGCAAACAACTTCTCTTAAGAGTAATGTCTTGAAGAGAATAAAACTTGAAATAATAAAATGAGCTTAAAGCTTAAAGTGAAGATCTATATCTGTGTGTATGTAAAAACATGATCCTCACAGTGCTTCCAGGCTTTACCAGTTGAGACAGTGATCTGCCCAGAAGGAAGATGATGGCGTTGTCCATTCCTGTACCAGGTTGATAGGCAAACTGGAGTTGGTCCAGTTTATATATATTATGATCTGGAAACTAAATTAGCAGATTGTGTGTATGACAATAAAAGACCATGTCTGTTATGCCACAAAGTAGATATTAAGAGAATCAACATGTTGCAGTGTCTTTAAGATTGGGGGAATCCGGTACAGATATCCCAAGTCCCAGTGTGACATCTGCGCTGTCCAATCACGTGAAGACAATAAGATTAGAGACGTGGCTTCATCAGTCTGTCGTCTTTCTGAAAATGTCTTGTACCAGATGACTCATCTGACTTCTCATCTTCACTTTTACCTGAAGACCTTCTGCTGCTGAAATATGATATCACTAGTTTGTCCTTGTTTCATGTGCATAAGTTGCTCTCTGCTCGCCTCTTCATCAGGCCACACACCAATGAGTTGACTGATAAATGCACACATTACATTAAATATTTCACTGCATTGTGACAGATCAGCAGTATAATCAGTTTTGAAGCATATACCCTGACTCTAAATTAAAATGATTAGATTTAACACAACAGACACACTTACTGCTCTCTGCCAGTGTTGTGACGACTCCACAGCTGCAGCCTGCTGCACTGAAATCTTTCTGTAAATATTAGTGGTCAGCTGCTTTTGCTGCAGCTTCTGCCATTATGCTGCTTTAAACAGTAATGCAGAGGAGTGGTGTAGAATATGGTAGAGGTAGAGCTGCCACACAGACACTTACTCACTGACCAGACATTTAACTACTGATTATACAGTTATATAGGGCCATATTTGAATTCTTAATTCATATAGGCCTATTAAAACAATGTGGGCCTATTTTCTTAGAAAATAATCACCAAGGTCTGGACCTCATAGCTGGCTATGGCCATGATAACTGCAAACAAAACTCAGCTCATTATAACAAAGTTGTGTCTTAAAAATCTGTGTTTTGAAGTAACATACATGCTTGCAGGCATCAAAGTTTGCGCAAGCGTTGCTATATTATAATAACATCTGTCTGAAACATTCCAACTTCTGAACCTCTCTTGAAATGGGCAGCGGGCACAGAGAAAACTAGCCATCAGACAACTTGACTAACACAGTCAAACAATCAGCCTTTTATTCAGCAAAGGTGTCGCCAACAACTAAAAGCCTCTCACTCTGTCACTCTCTCCTTTTCTCTCTTTTCCTCTGTCAAAGAGCTTTTCTATTTATTTTTTCTAAAATAATTATTATTAGGGCCTGAGCACTATCAGTTCAAAATGATCATCTCCGAAAAGAGATGTAGGTTCAACCTCATGAGTACTTTAATTTGATACCACAACTCCTCTCAGGTGTGGCACATCAGCTCAGTAGCAGCCCCTAAAGGCTTTTCACAAACTCACACACACACCAAAGTTTGTACATTCATCATGAGTCACACACATTGATATCTGCTAGGGTCTGGGCCTTTTCAGTGTCAAGATGGCTCCACAGAGCCCCCTGGAAGATTTCAAGCTTGAAGCCCCACCACCTACATGCACATGCATGTACAACATTTGTATGCAAATACATTCGCCACAATGCAGCAAGTCCTTATAACTCCAACATACACGTTCCCATCTACACCTAATTGGTCACACATGTAGAGGGTTTCACCCTGAACACATGTGTGCATCAGTACTGTGTCATATCCATAGCGCCACCCACTGGACAAACTGGAAGTCAGCCTCATGTCAATCAATCTGACTTCAGTAATAGCACTTTTCATACAAATAATATGCAGCACAAATTGCTTTACAAAATAAGTGCAAGCAAAACAAAGCAGACGTAAAATCAAAAGCCACACACAAACACACACTCAAACTTTTTCTCACACAAACACATGCATACATTTTTAAAAGAAGGCAATTGAAGCGCTATCTTACTCTCAGCCTTTAGCAGTGCAGACAAACATCATCCAATTTACATGACATTTACAGGTTGTTTTCGCCATCAAACATCATATATCATACATTACATCATGACAGAATTGATGGGTGATCTCTAGCGCCACATAGTGGACGCAGGCAGTGTTATTTCACCAATTCAGACA
This sequence comes from Acanthopagrus latus, assembly GCF_904848185.1. Lineage (NCBI taxonomy): Eukaryota > Metazoa > Chordata > Actinopteri > Spariformes > Sparidae > Acanthopagrus > Acanthopagrus latus. Next base: position 30,518,436 of record NC_051039.1, on the reverse strand, counting down.
ACGTCCAGTAAACGTGTGCACATGCAGACATCTACGTGTGCGCCCTCCAACAGCGCCACAGCTGTAGCAGTATGTGGGCGGTGAGGGCCCGATCATCACTGCTTGCAGCTTTAATTAATTTGGCTGTCTTTGGCACACAGCCCTAAATATATTTTTTGTCATCGCTCCATGTGTTGTCTCACCGCAACAGACAAGGATTAATCGAAATAAATCTCGCTGATGTTACGTTATCACCAGCTCTCCGAGACGTACAAACAGAGGCTACAGTGTGCTAACATGTAACGTTAATAACATGAAATATTTTCAGTGAAACTGATGTACTAACAAACAATGTACACTATATAGGTTTTGTGCCATAAGCAGCAGAATGTAATGGTCAGTTTTAATCTTTAAAGTTACTTATCTGTCCAGCAGAAAGCATGACAGTATACAAACATTTCTCTATCATCAGAGATTTCCATCTGTGAAAAACAGCTCCAATGTTTATTGTTGTTTTGTGCTGTAGCTTGGCCCAATCTCGTTTAGCATCTTGCAGTTTTCATTTCTTCACGCTTCTGAGATTTTTCTTGTACAATATAAGTATGATCATCCATCCTTTATCAGATTTTGACTTCTTGTTCTTGTTCTTGTTCTCTACCGGTGAAGTAAAGTAGTGAAAACTCCACTGCTCTTACTTTCGGGTGATAGTAATTAATACTTATTTTGATAATGGCAAAAGTTTTCTTTTCAAATACTTTGATTGTAAAAAATCAGTCAACAGGAATCATCTACCTTATGGTATATTGGGAGCCAGGACGTAGAAATAAAAGCGTCTGTAGCCGAGTGAGCTTCTGTCTCCCTCTCAGTTACACACAATTAAGTCCTGCAAGAGGTCAAGGGAAACCTAATTAAAAAAGGCTGGGGGGTGTTAATAGCCATTAGCAATTCGAACACTGTCCACATAAAGTAATTGTACTGTTTTCTCTTCATACATTTAGCCCTCTTTGTCCCTCCCTCTCTTGTACATTCTTGCTCTCCTCTCTTTGTCTGTTTTTCTATCCTTCACCCTCAGCTTGTAAGTAAAAAGTGTTGATAGAGTGTTTTTCAATAGAGGCTTTGACATTTGCTGCATTGAAAACACAATCAATGTTGTTTGTTCATAAAAGTGTTCTTTCTGCCTCATTTAGACCAGCTTCGTAACAGCTACCAGGTGGGTAATGACCATTCACTGAGGGTAATCTATGCAAATGGGATGGACACACACTACCAGACAGAGCCCCATATACTAGCAGGTATGCAGTCTTGAGTACATTACATTGTATCTAATATGGGGACTAATCAGAGCTTGTATATCAAAATAGTTTTGTTACAGGCATGTTGAAATGACAAGTGGTCTGTAATTGTTGTCTGACTCTGTTTACACTGGTAAACTGGTCTACATGCTGAGGGCTTACGGGTTATAAATTGCTCAGAGTGCTCAGTACCAGATTTCCATGTAAATGAGTTTCAGCATGTTGCATGCCTTTTTCTCTAGATGCCAGTACAATTAAGTATGATAACATGCAGGTGAACACCATCTGACAGGCTTTTACATGGTTTTGAAAAGGTTCACAGTGGGTTGTTCTCCATGCACAAGGCTCTCCATGCATCATCCAGTAAAATGCAGCTGGATCAGGTGTTTCTCAACGTGTAGACCAAAAACTTTCAAAGAAAAGGGGACTTGAGCACATGACTTTACAGATTTACACATTTATCAGTGTGCTCAAGTCCCTTTAAACGTGACAGATTATCAGTGTCAGGCTTTCAGTCGCTGTACTGCAACACAAATGTAACCATTCAGTGTTTTTTATATTGCAGTTTTGTTTAACACATTTTGTTTGGATAGTCACAGAGATTATCAGATTATTACTGATATGCTGTCAATGATCTGTCATTATACATTTTGATAAACATGTTTTATTGCATGGTAATATAGGGCAGACTTTTCAGATATACAAGCTTGCATTTGCAGTGGAGCTACAATACTGCAACATTATAACCTTCACCACAATAGATATTGAAGTGATGACCAAATAAAGCAAGTGTCGAGTCTGTGCATCTCAACATGAAGCTCTACAGCATGTTGGAAAATAGCTGGAAGCAATGATAAGTGACAGATATCATATGTGATTTGCAAGAAATGGCCTTCATCAGAAGACATAAACCACATACAACTGTGTCACATAAAGTGACAGGTGGCAGATAATTGAAACCCTTCAGAGAATCTAATGTCTTCTTCACAAAATTAAAATTCACAAACTGTCAAATAAACTCAGCAATCGGGTCCCAAAATTTCTACCCAGTAGCCAGAATAAATGTTGGCAATGTACATTTCCGCAAAACGCAAAAAAATAAGTTGAAACTTTCATTTTTGTTTAATCAAACGTCACTTTAAAATATGTTTGGTATTAACATCCTAATTCATATCACTTTGTAGGTGCTGCTAACCCAACTATAGCCCGACGCAACATGACACTTCCAGGAGAGAATGGCCAAAACCTGGTGGAGTGGAGGTTCAGGAAGGAACAGACACGGGGAAAAGTGATTGTCTTTGGGAGGAAGCTCAGGGTGAGTGCTGTCCAGCTGAAACATTCCATATACAGAGAACACTAGAAAGCTTCAATTGTGACAAGCGAACTACAAGCAATGAAATTTGTTGTAAGCTTACAGAAATACTTTTGTTTTTGTTTTGTAAATGTTTGTGCAAATTGACCCTAAATACAGCATGTATACTATGTATGCAAGCGAGGGGTAGACCAGTTATCGGCCTTGGCGGATGATGGGGTACAATATTCAGCATCTTCTGATTATTGGGCACCCTCTTACACAATGTCCTGTCCACAACACTATCTAATTGGTAACACATCATAATTAATAGCCTATAAACACCAAATAATCTGAATCTGCAAAATAACTGGTAACTACATGTTGCAAATAAATGTCGTGGAGAGGGAGTATAAAGTAGTAGATTATGAAAAGACTCAAATAAAGTACCTGAGATTGAACTAACGCACAGTACTTGAGTAAATTGTATAGAGGATTCCATCACTGGTTGTTTTTACAGTTTTTTTTACTGGAAATAAATCTCAATCCCAAATATTTATGATTCATATGAATTTGTCTTCACCACCACAAGACAGTCCAGCTGCCCTGCAGCAGCAACAAGCCAATTTAAGCCATTGCTGATGCTGATGGGGTTATTTAGGGGCTGGATAAAGAACTTTGATGTAGCTTTTCAACTATATCATAATATTCAGACTGAGTTTATACAGTATGGTGTGCATATCCTACTGGCCAGATGCCAGTTAAGACTGCATTTTCAAGCTTCTTGTGTGACCAGCTATAAAATATCTATCAGGCACAACATGACAGGCTATGCCAACCTGCAAAATGATTTGTTTCTCCTGGAATGGTGTGCCACACACTGCATGACTTTTGGCAGTTATCCAATTGGTTTTGTTTTAAATCCAGCTGGCAACGAGCCATCATCCCAATATCCTCCTTGTCTTCCCCTTTATTCACCTCACTGCATTCAACTAGTGCTAATTTACAAATAAATGAGTGGCTGAATAAAGAGATGAGGAAAAATGACACTTGAACATTTTCCAGCAAGACTCTCTATTTAATGAAAAGGGTATGTCGATTGGCTGAATCTTAGCATTTCCCCTTGCTCAAGGACCCATAAGGTGAGTTAAGTGTTGAACCTGGGTTTGATAATTGGAGTTTAAACAAACAGTAATTCATTTAGAAAGCAAGAAAGAGGCTAGCTGGCTCTGTGACACTAGTGTTTTATGGGTCTTGGACCAGCAATTGTTTTGATCTTCTGGCCGAGGTCCAGATATTGAATTCAACCGCCAAGAATTTAACACCTGGGCTTATTTGTTGTTTGAGTGTTTGTCTAGCGAGCTAATATTTCATTATGAAACATTCTTAGAACTTTTTTAAACAAATTATAGGAAGAGAAATATCTGAACATGTATATTAACAAAATCCGTCCCCCCTTTTCAAATTATTTGTGTAATTTGGTCTATGATCACACATTTGTTCTCAATTTCAAAACCAAGCTGTGTTCGCGAGGTGTTTGATTCATTCAATGGATATTTGTGTCTCCATCCCCTCAGGTGAATGGTAGGAACTTGCTGTCTGTGGATTATGATCGTACACTGCGAACTGAAAAGATTTATGATGACCACAGAAAGTTCTTACTGAAGATCATCTATGACACACAAGGCCATCCGACACTCTGGATTCCCAGCAGCAAGCTGCTGTCAGTTAACCTGACATACTCCAGGTAAGCCTTTCTTTACTGGGGACTGACACCTCACTTGGAATATCTCAATGAATGTGACAAGCAACCATGACAGGTCAGAGCCAAACCCTCCATGGGAGGAGGGTGATGCGTGTCAAGTGGCCTAGACATGGATACCAGGAGCAAAGGTTTTCCAGCACAGTATTGCTATGTGACAAGATTATCAGTGTCATTCACCCACTCAATACCATCTACACCTGTTAGTCCTTTGAATGCTGTGGCCTGGTGTAAGAATTTGCTTTTTATAATATTATATCGTAGTAACACACACACACACACACATATATATATATATATAATATAATATAACAGTGTAATATAATCCAAAACAAAACTTTTGCCTTGAATTCTACTACCATAAAGCTTATAAAGTTTGTTATTTTCAAAAGGATAATGAATCCGCTTCCATGTTTATCGTACATGTGACATTTTATGAAAAGATGAGGACCCAATTGCAGAAACACACAGAACACAGGTTGGATTAAGAAATAAAAGGCTAATTATGAAACTGAAATAATGATAAATAATTAAGTAGCAACACAAGAGCAAAGTACAAATCAAAAGCCAAGTCCACAGAATCATGAATCATGAGAGCAAGCAGAAACAGAAAGCCACAAACAAAATCCAGAAAACAGAGCGCAGCTAGAAAACAATGTAAAACACTGGAAGTCACACAGTTGAGAAACTCAGGATGGTAACACAGGAATGAACTGACAAAAAAGGGAGCACACAGACTACATATGCACACACAATTCTGATGACACAGCTGGGCACAGAAGGGGGGGAGGGATTAAACAATGGGAGGGAGTGAAAAGCAACACACAACACACGAGGATTTAAAAATTTAAAAAAATGGAATAACAGAATCACAAAAGCAGGACTGTGACAGAAAGAGGCAGTAGTGGCTGGTATTGTTGCAGTGGAGGGCAATATGGTGGAAGTTGTGTTGCACCTTTGTTCATAAAAATGAAACACCACGGACTGGCATAGTGTTTGGTGTTGAAAAATCATGCAAGCAATACACCTAAAATGACACCCATCATTCACAATTGTCTTTTGATATAATTAGGTCAATTATAACTGCGATTGTAAGACCACACACTGTATGTCTGGCAGGTATAGTTTGGACACCCCAACCTATACTGTAGATTTTAAAATGCACTGAAACTACTATGGGAGTTTTCACCTGATGTCTTCTAGGTTAGGGATATACATGGTTTGGGATTGTAAGGCGTATGTTATACTAAGTGCTATACTGTAGGCATAGACTTTTCACAACTCATCCAAGGGGCTTCAGTTCAGAACTGAAGATGCCTCTTGGATGAGAAGTGGAACTTCTTCAAGAAACTGATACCAGTCCAGGTACCTACGATATAGCACTTAAATTACTGGCACTAGCAGATTATTAGCACAGAATTACCATGACACGGTTGACTGAGAACCCTCATCAAGGTATGTAATGTTTGAAACAGCCTTTGTAACTTCAGAGCTGTAGCGCTAATACACTGATAACCAGTGTTGTTAAGAACTCTGTAATTTTAGGGAACCTTGATCTCAATTTTAGCTGGAAACACGTGACTTGAATATGACACATCCTGATATCAACCAGACATCAGCCTTCCACAGAGTCTTATATTTGTGTGCATGTGTTTGTGTGTCCAGTACGGGACAGGTGACAGGCCTTCAGAGAGGCCCAACCACAGAGAAGTGGGAGTACGACAGTCAGGGAAGGATCATATCCAGAGTCTTCGCTGATGGAAAGATGTGGAGCTACACTTACCTGGACAAGGTACAGGATGACATTAGCAAAGCCAGCATACTTGCAGACATCACTAACTTTTGTATGATCAATATACAACTGAGAACATTGTGTATGACAGCTTTTTATGTGTGCATTTATAATCATTACAGAATCACTTTAGATGTGTATGTTTCATTTCATGGAGGACAAGAAAAAAAAAGTAACCAACATCTTGCATCTTACTCAAGGAGAACCAACTACCATACATACTCACACAAACATTTCCAAACAAGGAGAGGCTTGTAATAGTTAAACTGTAACATTTTGAGTGTGCATTATCAGTAGGTGTCTGTCCTTCAGTGCTCTACAGGCATTTATCTGTGTTTTTCAGCACAGAAGTGAAATGTATATGCAGAATTATGCATGTAAAGTTTCTGCTGAGAGTTTGTCTCAACGGGTATATCGATGTTGACTGAGTGGAAACCATAATTCATTATCATAGCACAAGGCTAGGCAGGCTAGACCCACAAATAAGTATGAAAAAAGGTAATGCAGGCAGAAGGACAGCAACCATTGTCTGAAGAAAAAGAGGAAACATCAGAGGAGAGGAGAGGATACTGTAGAACACAGGAAAAGAGGGAAAAGAAGAAGGTCGGAGGGATAACAAGGACACCTTTTCTTTTCGTTACTTTGGTTCCTGTTTGTGCATGGTGAGAGTAAAGAATGACAGCGAGAGATTGAGGAAAAGAGCAGAGACAGATACTTAGGAGGGTTTGCAAAGACCGAGGTACCACTGTGGAAACAAGGCCTAAGGGATGGCAGAAGCATAGTTAAAGCATGTTAGACATAGACAGAAATAACAACAATTGTATGAAGAGAGGCAAGAATGATGGTAAGGGAGTGAGACAGTATGAGAGGCGTTAGAGGAAAAGAAGAAATAACAAGAGAAAATTGAATAGATAACAGAGTCAAATGATACGTTTTTCTGAGGAACGACAAAGCACAAACTACTATATTTGTGGTGGCTTTCATCTTAAAAAGCAACCACCCAGCTGTGGGTTGGGTATGATGTCTTTGAACTGGAGAAACTGCTATATGACGAATGGAATGAAGTAAAGGCACATTTAAGAGAAAAAGAGCACAGAAAGCTGAAGAAATAAGTACAAAGGTAAAAGACAAAAGACAAAATGGGAAGAAAGAAGATGTTTCTTCATGTGTTATTCCATGCACATTATTACTCTACCTTGCACTTGTTCTATATCCATCTCCTTCCTCCATCTGTCTGCTCAACATACTTTTGGGTGCCCTTGTAGGACAGGTTGGGTTATTAGCAACTAATAATTACAAAACATCTCACATTGAATGAAACAGTGAAGGTAAAAACCAACCATACTCAACAGCTGAAAATGTAAAAAAAAAATATATATATTATCAATTTCAGTCAAATAAGCAAGTGGATTGCATTCACTCTACATGAATGTAACTTGGCCCCAGAAGTGGAGCTGAAAAATGTTCAGGCCATAGCTTATTCAATTGCTGCTTTTTTTTTCAAAATTCACCTTAAACTGTCCTCACCTCCTTTATGCTCAGGTGTGTGAATGTTAAAACATCCCCACTTGTGAAGATTACTTACTCTGGCACTAAGAAATGTGCTTTTAAATCAAATCAAAATTATTATGTTTTTAAATAATCTAGTATGTAGAAAGTTAGTACAAAGGACAAACTTTTTCACGACATCATACTTGTATTTATGATGCAATTTTGTAAAAAGAAATATTTTTCAAATACTAAGAAGTGTTTACGACTTTGGACCAGCAATAATTAGATTAGGAAGACACACTTGCACATACAATGACATCTGGTGGAAAAGACTGCTTTTTGAAGGAGCTTTCAAGGAATCTAAGCAGCAATTCCCTTTGACTAACCACGTTTGTCACCAGAGAAGAATGTCAATACTGGATGATTTTGAGAAACACCAGTTTATGCCATATGTACTTTTGTATGTTTGTTTGCTTTCATGTCCAATTCCAATTCATTTCAGGTTCTTGCCTCCCACAATCTCTACACGTGGCAACCAATTTATGATAAAATCAAGGTTATGGTTTGGACAAGTCTGATGTTCTGCTCATCCACGTCATATAATTGACTCTCACTCTAGTGCTTCTCTGATAAGATAGGGGTTTCTCCCTGCGCTCAGCTACTCAATATGTATGGTATACTGTAAATATTGTTAAAGAATTTTATCTATATGTTGTCATAGGATGTACCACAACATTGTATAAACATAATGTGTGTCACTGTACCTCTCTCTATCTTTTACTGCCTTGATTGCATTTTTTGCATTTCCTTTGCTCTGTCTGCCCTCTCTCCAACAGTCCATGGTGTTGCTGCTGCACAGCCAGCACCAATACATCTTCGACTATGACTCAGGGGACCGTCTGTCAGCAGTCACCATGCCCAGTGTGGCTCGACACACCATGCAGACCATCAGATCCATAGGATACTACAGGAACATCTACACCCCCCCTGAGAGCAACGCCTCTGTTACTGTGGACTATTCTGAAGATGGACAGGTGTGTGGATGTGCGTGTGTATGTGTGTGTGTTTGTGGATGGGGATTTGTGTGTGTGTGTGTATGTGTGTGGTCCTCCTACTTGTTTTTTTTTTTTTTCACTTTGTTCTTTACATGCCTTTTATACAACATAAGCAAAACTGGAAGAAAAATGTTTTGTTCATGATGATATTAACAGAATATACATTAAGTGTTTACCTGTCATATTTTTAGCTCACTGTAGTTCTCTCCGTAACATCTAGCCTGTTGTATTGTTGTATGGCTTTTTTGTTTTTTTGGCATTTTCTTTACATCTGTGATACATTTTTGTTAATAGTTAATCTGATCTCAATTTGAACAATGTTTAAGCTAAATCTCTACTGATTGTTCTCTCTCCTTCCAGCTCCTCAGGGTTGCTCATCTAGGCACTGGCCGTCGTATATTGTACAAATATCGCAGACAGGTATTTGATTTTATGTTTTATGCAATCATCATAATATTCTCAGGTTCATGTAGTTAATAACTATAAATGTGTCCTTTTAGTCTTAGGAAATTTATTGATGCCTTTCTTACAATTGATGATAGAAAATCAATTGTTGCTGATAATTTGGATCCTTCTTTTTCTTAAACACTCAGTACCACTAATTAGAGAATGTGTAACACATATTTTTTAACTCACAAATCTCCACTTTAAAATCCCCCATGGCCCGTAATGTCCTTAGTTTACATACATTTGCTTCCTAAACCAATTTAAACAATTATTGCCATAACAATCAGCTTGTTTTCTGCACTCAGAACCTATAAGTCTGGATTCAGGCCCATCTATGTTTTATGCAATTATCATAACCATTGCCATGTCCCTGGTTTTAAATGATATTGCAATAACTCCGGATTCCAAGTATTTTTCACCATTCCTCTGATTTTGTCAGTTGCCTATGTTTTGAAAACCACTTCCCCAATAGATGGATTACGATGTTTACGCTGATATTTTAAATATCAGTTATGATATTAAACATTTTCATGAATTGACCCATGACTACTCAGTAGTGATTACAATGATTACATGAGACCTCAACCAGCTTTGAACTGGACCTTCAAATCTGTAAAGTTTTCTGGTAAAGTTGTGGCACAGTGTGTCCTCAGACTGACAGACATGTAAGCACACCATATTTTGTCACAATGATACACATATAGACTCATAAATTGATAAACTGATAATCTTTTCCCCAAAGATCCTCCAAGAACAGAATACATAGAGTAGAGGGAGGAGGATTTGGCCACTTGATTTTAGAGTAGATCTATTGATCTCATGGAGCGATCAATACATTTACAGTACATAAGGAACCATGAAGACACAGACTCAGATGCCCTAGGGTGGTGCGGTATAATATACAAGAGTTGATGACTATCATTGAAGTGAGCCAACAGTAAAGCTGATCCTGTATGAGCTGATATTTTTCAAGGTCTATTACTGTAAACACATATTGCACTTTTGTATTTGTTTCATAAGAACAAGCTGGCAGAGATCCTCTATGACTCAACACGGGTCAGTTTCACATATGATGAGACTGCTGGCGTCCTCAAGACAGTGAACCTGCAGAGTGAAGGCTTCATCTGCTCCATCCGGTATCGCCAGATAGGCCCTCTGGTTGACCGGCAAATATTCCGCTTCAGTGAGGATGGGATGGTGAATGCACGATTCGACTACACCTACGACAACAGCTTCAGAGTCACCAGCATGCAGGCAGTAATCAATGAGACACCACTGCCAATCGATCTATATCAGTTTGATGATATATCTGGGAAGGTGGAGCAGTTTGGGAAGTTTGGAGTCATCTATTACGATATCAATCAGGTAAGGCTGCTTAATTCAAATTGTCCCTAAATGATGGATAAGTTAGTGGAAGTACCTCATACATCTTAAAAAGCTGGACCAGTCATTAAATTCAAGATGAAACTGTGATACTAATCAGGCATTTAATAAACACACAAACCATTGTCGTCCTCCTCGTGACTGGCATCCCACCTTGTGTACTAACCCTCGGAATAATATCATGTTCAACTGCAATTTTTCACGGCAGAAAGGGTCACTCATTGGGGTAGAGATATGATCGGAGTCAAAGAATTTTACATGTTGTGCAAATGGTAAAAATCCTCATGAATAGCACCCATTACATTAACGTATTGTTTGTATTCAGAAGACCTCAATAAAGCAAGATGAATCGTGTTTTGGCATTTAAGAAAATCACTAAGTAAGTAACTAGGTGAAACCAAGTGAGTTGATATCCATGACATATAAATAACATAGAAAACCTCAATGAATGGCTTTTGTTTAGTAGTAAACATTATGTTGTAATTCATATTTTGTGCACCATTTCTAAATGTGCAATACAATTGTCATGAATACAGAACCCAGGTTTCTTTAACAATATGTCAGATGTAATGTTACGTTACATGCTACCTACAACAAAACTCAGCATGTCGTAACATTATATCTTGAAGCCAACATGAATCCTAAGGTAGTCAAAGTCTGGACAAGCATTGCACACAACTCAAATAGCAGTAGCAAGTTAACATAGCCTGACCCTGAGACAGTAATACCTGGCTGAAACAACCCACCAGCCAACCTCTGTTGAAATGGCCTGATTTGGCTTATAATCAAAAACTAGCGAGTAGCAACTTTGCCAACAGCCAATCAAGCAAATGCAACAACACAGGTAAAGCCGCTTATAATGTGCAATTAACTCCTTCCACTTTGCCAGTGGATGCGTTTGCCTTTTTGTTTTTCACCTTATGTGTCCCGTATATCACCACGGACTAACAGAAAAACAGTAGAAGACAGCAGATTGTATACATCATCAGAATACATCCTCAAGACCTTAAACTTTTTTAAAATGGTCCAAAATACAACATTGAACTTCAGTAGCAGTCAGGAACTAGCTAGTAACTTGCATTGAGCCAGTTTTGACATCCCAGCCAACCCAAGCTGGAGGGAATAAATATAAATACCTGAACTAGCCTTTGCTCTGTCTCAGATTATTTCCACCGCAGTGATGACCTACACCAAACACTTCGACCAACATGGCCGCATCAAGGAGATCCAGTATGAGATCTTCAGGTCTCTGATGTACTGGATCACCATTCAGTATGACAACATGGGCAGAGTCACCAAGCGTGAGATCAAGATCGGACCATTCGCCAACACAACCAAATATGGTTACGAATATGACGTTGATGGACAGCTACAAACAGTCTCCCTCAATGAGAAAATGATGTGGAGGTAGGATAAAAACAGACCAACTCAGAACAGTAACAGCACAGTTAACATACATACAGAAAACACAATTGATGATACCAGATGTTAATAGTATAATTTTCTGGCCTTCTAGGTATAATTATGACCTGAATGGTAACCTGCATTTGCTGAATCCTGGAAACAGTGGTCGGTTAACCCCTCTGCGCTACGATCTGAGGGACAGAATCACTCGGCTGGGAGATGTTCAGTACAGGCTGGATGAAGATGGTTTCCTGAGACAGAGAGGAGCCGAGATATTTGAATACAACTCCAAAGGTGGGAATTAGTATTTTTTACTCTGTATATTTGTAACCCAACAAGTACCAGTTCAAACAGTTTATTCATGAGATTTAGCTGTACCATTGACCCCTGCCTCATACCTGTTTAAAAACCATGAGACTTTAGTAGAATAGTTTAGACTCTAAGATGGATGGGGTGAAATAGTGGATAGCGCAACACAAAAAGTTACAATAAGCCACTTCATTTTCCAATCTCTGGCTTCCTGTATCCTGTAAGGTCAGCTTTATACTGGTCAACAGCACAAACCCATGTGCCAAAGTTCACCAAAGAAGAAGCTGCCACCTCAATAAACTACAGTATATCATTGAAAACGTATAATTTCATAGAATATAAAGAAAATGTATTGAAAACACTTGTGCTAATTACGATGAAAAACACTGTTTATAAGATTTTAAAGATTGGTCCCCAGCTTCAGTATGCCTCATAGTGGTTTAGTTCACTACCAATAAACCGGCATCACTCATTAGCACTATTATTAGTATTTTCTTTGCTGGCAATGTGCCACAAAGCTGTGCTTAGGATCTGGTTTGTTTTAAGTGCAAAAAACAATTGGTAAGGGCAGAAAAACAGTGTTTTGACTTGAGGCTTTAATATCCAATCGCTGTCATGTCATTCTTTAAGATCTTCCTTTTTATAATCTGTGTTTCAGGTCTTCTAGTTCGTGTCTACAGTAAAGCAGCCAGCTGGACTATACAGTACCGCTACGATGGTTTGGGTCGACGTGTGGCGTCTAGAAACAGTCTGGGCCAACACTTACAGTTCTTCTACGCTGACCTTAACTACCCCACCAGGATTACCCATGTCTATAACCACTCCAGCTCCGAGATCACATCTTTTTACTATGATCTGCAGGTAGTTACACTGGTACATTTTAATAAGGAAAATAGTTAGAATTATGTCCAAATTATGTAAGATGGTGACAGCTGGGGATGAACATGCTTATTGTGATGGATATAGTTGTTGTTGTTGTTGTTGTGGTTGTTGTGTGTTTAATTGAAATGTTCATTGTTGCATAGGGACATGTGTTTGCTATGGAGATCAGCAGTGGAGAGGAGTTTTATATTGCTTGTGATAATACTGGGACCCCGCTGGCTGTCTTCAGCAACAACGGACTGTTGCTCAAACAGGTATGTGTATACTTTCTTCCTTTATGGGGAAATGAAGAAAACACTTTACTCTGTTTTGTGAATGTGATCAAATGCTATTAAATTGTTTGTGCCTCTGTTTGTGTGTGTAGGTGCAGTACACAGCATACGGTGAGGTTTACTTTGATTCCAACCCAGACTTTGTGCTGGTAATTGGTTTCCATGGAGGCCTATATGATCCTCTGACAAGACTGCTGCATTTTGGAGACCGAGACTACGACATCCCTGCTGGGAGGTAGGCAGTCAGTCACTTTCTCACCCATTTTCAGTCCATTCACAAGAGATGATTCTATGTACTTAGTTTCCGTTCCAAGCTCCGTTAGTGTTACTGACCAGAGTGTTTGTCATGAAGGTGGACCACTCCCGACATCACTACATGGACACGTGTGGGCAAAGACCCCCAGCCCTTCAACTTGTACATGTTCCGTGGCAACAACCCCATCAGCAAGATTCATCAGGTCAAAGAATATGTCACAGGTAACATTTACAGTGTAAAAGCACTAGAAAAGGAATCATGAAATAATTTGTTTATTTTCACAGTTTGTTCATCTGCTGGCAGTATTGAATGCAAATCAAAAGCAACATGCTTGAAGTTAATCTTCTTCTATTTTGCTTTATGTGACTTCCACATCCGCTGCTCCCTTTCTCTGTAGATGTCAATATCTGGTTGGTCACATTTGGCTTCCATCTCCACAACGCGATCCCAGGATTCCCCATTCCCAAGTTTGACCTGACCCAGCCATCCCTGGAGATGAAAAAGAGCCAACTGTGGGATGACCTGCCTGTATGTATCTTATGTACTCTTAAACCCATAACAATTGCTATCAAAATGAAATCTTCATGAAGAGGTGTTATCTGAAGAAGGACAAACACATGGCAATGCAAGGTTTAAAAATCTGTATTAACTTTGTCTCAAATTAAGTTTTTGAACCCAATTTGGTACAAGAGGCTGGTATCCCTGTACAACAAAGTGGTGATACAGATGTGTTATTACTTAACAAAGACTATATGTTCAAATCTGGAGAGTGAGCAAGGGAGAAGTCTGAAAGAGCCATAACCCTCTTTTACTGACTATACGATTCTGTGCAATTACAGTACAAAAGATGGACAGTTTTGGCTCAGGGGTAGAGCTAGCATCTTTTTTATAAGAAGGTAGCTGGTTTGATTCCCCTGGTCTGCATGTCGAAGTATCTTTGGGCAGTGCACTGAAACCCAAACTGCTCCTGATGTGCTGGTTGGCGCCTTGCATGGCAGCCACCATCATCAGTTTATGAATGTACGTGAATAATTGTAAGCCACTTTGGACAAGAAGTATCTGCTAAATACCCTAAAATGTAAAAAATGTAAAGGAAGAGTGTGAACATTTTAATCATTTTAAAACTGCAGAATATATATATATATATATATATATATATACATATAGATTCTGCATGACAGGTTGCTTCTTGCTGCTCTGAAAGCAGCATTCCATGTTTTCAGTTGTCTGTAAACTTGTGTTGTGAACCGCAGCTATTGTTTGGCACTTTTGGTGATGGTTGTTGAAACTGTCACATCCTCGAGACATTCATTGATGTCTCAAGTTCTTGAGGTACATAGTCATCAATATCTGTGTGGTAAGAGTTTGTGCACTTGAAGCAATGTTGTAGAGCTTCCATGGCTCCCTCTGGCTGTTCTCTAACTGGTTTTGTCACAGGTCTTTTCTTCCTCAGCAGCAGTTTGTATGCTGGAGTGAGAATTACAGTGGCGTGGTCATAAATTATAAATCTAGTGTATATAGTCCTCTGATTGGTAACTCAACAGCTTGGGTAATACAGTTTTTAAATTTACTTGATTGAAGTCCCCAGCTATGATAAAAAAAAAAAACATCAGGCTGAAGTGTTCACTTATGGCTTTAAGCAGTTCATGTAGCGCTTCCTTGGCATTAGCTTTTGGGGTTGTGCCACAGTAATGACAGCCTCAACTTGTGTGGCAAATAGTAATGTCCACATTTAAATTATACATGCCCAGCGATTCGTTTGCATGTCATTCTGTGTTACCAAACAAGCCACCTCCTCGAGTCCAAGGAAAGCTGTATGGCTGCGTCAGGGTTGTTGTTATTCAGCCAATTTTAAGTGAAGGTGAAAAAGCAATTGTTTTAAGGATTCCAGTTCCAAAGGGCCAGAACCCCATTAGGCCTGTGCTGGTGTATTGTTTTCATTATTATTATTGTTGCAATTGTAATTGAGGCCTTAGAATACAATTATGGAAAAGCCATATTACTCACACCCAAAGTCTGAATCCAGTGTGCCTACAAAAAGTCTCTTGGACTATGGTATGTATTTTTGTCTGATGATTTTTTTGCTGGTTAGCATATACTGATAATCAGACAGTAAAACTTTGATTGATTAATTGATTGAACATCTTTTCCACGACCACTGGATATGTTCCAACTTCTCAAAGGAAATGAGAAGCTCACCAGGAGTACTGGGATTGTTTTTTGAGGGCAGTGATGTTCAGCCCCTAGGCCACAGATGAAAAGACATCATTTTGAGACAACTGTAGTTCTGTGGCTTTTTTCCTGCTCTCATGCAGTGTAGTGAAAGTAACACAAACAGGTGGCAGGGTATTCTCCTGTAGATGTGGTCTTAATGCCAAGATGTCTTTGTGAGATAAAGCTTTCAAGACAGACAGTGACACATTTTTTTTTTTTTCAATATTGTTATTCTGCTGTACCTATTGCATTGTAATGGTTCTTTAATTTTCAAGCATCACATAATGTCTAACATTGCTTCCTCTTTCTCTCGTCTACAGTCCATCTCAGGTGTCCAGCAGGAGGTGACTCATCAGTCTCGGGCCTTCCTGTCCTTCGAGCGCATGCCAGAAATCCAGCTCAAACGGCGGCATTCAGACCACGCCAGACATTGGCTGTGGTTTGCCACCGTCAAGTCTCTGATTGGTAAAGGAGTGATGCTCGCTGTGGTCCAAGGCCGTGTGGTGACCAACGCTCTCAACATTGCAAATGAGGACTGCATCAAAGTGGCTGCAGTCTTAAACAATGCCTTTTATCTCGAGGATTTGCATTATACAGTGGAGGGACGAGACACGCACTATTTCATCAAAACCAGTCTGCCTGAGAATGACCTTAGTGCACTGCGGCTAACCTCGGGCAAGAAATCACTGGAAAACGGTGTGAATGTCACAGTGTCCCAGTCTACTACGGTGATGAACGGGCGAACGCGCCGCTTCGCTGACATGGAGCTGCAATATGGGGCTCTGGCACTCCACGTACGTTACGGTACGACACTGGATGAGGAGAAAGCACGGATCCTGGAGCACTCAAGGCAACGGGCCCTCTCGAGTGCCTGGGCCCGTGAGCAGCAGCGGGTGAGGGACGGGGAGGAAGGAGTGCGGCTGTGGACAGAGGGGGAGAAAAGGCAGCTGCTGAGCAGCGGGAAGGTTTTGGGTTATGATGGCTACTACGTCTTGTCCATAGAGCAGTACCCCGAGCTAGCTGACAGCGCTAACAACATTCAGTTCCTACGCCAGAGTGAGATAGGGAGGAGGTAACACGCCATCAGCTTGTCATTTCAACTGTCTGTCAAAGACTAACAAGAAGTTCAGTTTTAACACAAAATGGATGTCAAACTTTATTGTCTTGAGACTCAATACTAGCCACTGAAGACACTCCATGTTTGCAAACTTGTTTTATTTTAAGGGTGGTTAAGTAGGATTTATAGACTGATTTGATTAATAAAGTAACAATCACTTCAACACAACTAACCCAAAACATTAGGAACCTACAGTTGAAATGGTTTAAAACAGTCGATTTGAGCCTGCAAAAGGTTCTTTCTTTCTTTCTTCCTTTCTTTCTGTCTTTCGTTCTTTCTTTCTTTCTTTCTTTCTTTCTTTCTTTCTTTCTTTCTTTCGCCCTATCATCTGCATTCAAACAGCCCGCACGCGTGCCCCTCCCCTGCTCTCTGGTAGCGGGACAGACTTGAGTGCTATAATTTGTGCTGTCTGGCTGTGAAACAGTGGGATGAAAAGACTTGTTCAAAAAGCCACCTGAGCATTTCAGCAGTCAGCACAACTAGACAAGCCCACAAGCATTTAGACAGTTGTAAACTGTCAGAGCAGTCATTATAACAAATGTCTGAGGATCCCAAACAGATGTTGCAGGTATTATATCTGTCTGGGTCCAGACGTGACCTTTCGCTCTGGGTTATAGACCTCTATGAGCCATGTCTATAGAATCTGTTTCCATGGCTGAAGCCATTGAATGGAACTGTTGTTGAACTGTTGTGGACTCTCTCTAAGAGAGACAGGCACAAAAAAAGAACTACAATTTGTATGAAGGAGAAAAAAAAGACTTTCAAACAAAGATTTTCTGTTGGAATTTTTTGTTCTGTTTTTATATATCAAGTTACATTTGCTTCAGACATGAAGGGGATATAAAAAAAAAAAAATAACAAAAAAATGTTTACATACTATTACCTATACCACTATTACTACTATTACAACAACACCACCGGAATGGACCATGATCTGGACTAAGCAAAACCAGAAACTTTGAGTTTTGTTTGGTTTCTTTCTTACTGAGATCTATGATCTTTTTGGGGAGTTCTAAATCCACTCCTTCTATCCCCCATGTGCTTTTACAAGGTCTATAAAATCATATGGTTCCAGACTACAATCAACAGCTGTCTTTGAGGTAGCAGGACAAACACACTGCCAGGGCTGTTTACGACTCTATGTGGATATATTCTTTGTGGACAGAGAGGGCTCACCGATCCTGTAAAACACTGGTCTCCTGTCAGCCCAGGTCCCCTTCACTTCTGCAAAATGTGACTCATAATGCATAGACCTTGTGCTTTTACTGGTCAAAGGTAGTAGTATTGCTTGCAATAGAAACATGTTGTCATGGCTTTGGGGGGCTTTGCTCTGAGTAGTAACTTATTGTTGCTTCTCTCCTCATTTTTGCTCGTTTCTTCTTCAAGGGACAGTACATTGCCATCAGTGACTTTAATGAGTAACAGTAATTGATCAGAAATCGATGTGGATGTTTTCTCATTGATTGTGGGTCCCTGTACTCTTTTAGAGGAGTTTTCTTTCGTGTGTATGTGTGTTTACAAGGGTGGGAAGCCAACTTTAATCATTTCAAAGGAAAGAACAGGAACTTAACGCAGAGAGTTAATATCATATGCTACCAACCTTTCTTCATAGACAATTGAGATGAGTTGACAATGTTTTATGGGTTTATCTTTTTTATTTTGAAGGTTGAGAAATGCCACTTATCCGTTCATCAAAATTAGTCTCAGAGAAAGTAATTTATGTACAGTGTTTCTACGGTAAAGAATAAAAAATCCTTGAAACTATTGTTGGTTTTGACTGTGTGTCCATTTTTTTCGTCCAAAATCCAACAGTGTGAAAAGCTGACAGCAGCAAGTATGTGGGATGAATAACACAATGTTGTATAATGCCCTGATTGCATAGCAGATTTGTGATATTGTAATTGAGTTTACACACTTATTGTGTGGTTTAAAACACCAGTTTCATTCATAACCAACTGAATAGTCAATTGCTTGGAACTCCCAATAAAACGTAACTTACATCACCATTCCCAGAACAATAGGGTGGGCCCGGTAGAGAGGATAGCTGGGCCGATGTGAGTGGAACTGACTGGCCAAATAATTTCGCAGCCCACCAGGACACTGACCGCCAGATGGACAGTGCACCACTGCCCATAGGTGCTAAATTGGATTTAGGTCAGGAGCCAGTCAATGGCATCAAGGAGGAATCCAGGGCCCACTGCACCAGCATAGGGTCTGACTCTCTCTGAGGATCTCATACCAGTATCTAACAGCAATCAGGGTACCGTTGGCTATGACATGGAGGTCTATGCGATCATCAAAGTATATGCCGTCCACCACGATGTCTCCAGACTCTTCCATGCCTGACGTGCTTAGTGTGATCCTGCTCTCATCTGTGAAGAGAACGTGGCGCCAGTGGGGAACTGCCAATTCTTCTTTCACAAACGGCAATCAAGATGCACAGTGCTGTGAGCATGACCACAGCTGCAGGACCACCGTCCATGGGAACCTGTGAGAAAAGACAGCAGAGAGACTCCGGGGAAGAAGCCAATCAGTAACGGGTATTAATGAGACATGAATATGTACAAACAGAGAGAAAGACTCGGAAAGGAACTCGGCACATCATGGGAAATTCCTCCAGCAGTCTAAGGACAGCACAGCTATAGGTGGAAAGTTTTAAATTTGATCTTAAACATAGCACTTTTCACACAGAGACTCTCACCTCTGAACTTTTGGGGACAGTCATTCCACTGAATAACTTACCCAGCAATTGCTAGAGATCTATGAAGGGGGTCAAGAAGCCCTCTTCATTTTAAGTGGTGTAATGAGTTTAATATACAGTAATGTGTTAAATATAAGCAGCATGCAATTCATTTGTGTGACAAAAAACAACTACATTTAAGGGCTACATTAAAGCACTCCTGCAGTATACACAGACATGTAGCAATATAACCAGGTAGCTGATGAAACAATAGTGTGGCGTCAGGTAGAAGGGAATGCTGAATCTGTCAAAAAGGGGGTACAAAGAAAGATACATTTAGTTTGGCTTCCTAGAAGCAATGGACTCAATCTTTTGCAGTGAGAAACTGGCAACTGAAAGTTTGAAACCCTGCAAGCTGAAGCCACACCGGACAACTAAACACCCTGAGACGGTGGGTAAACCAAAAGAGTTTTTCTCTCAGAAAAAGGGAACTCCTTGTCACAAACAGGCCCCAAAAACTTTAAGGACCAGAAGCAGGCAACAGTTGCATCTTTGGAGGAAACACTGATTAAACGTGCTTGCATTAAAACGGCTGAAATACTATGTGGAATCAACAGAATGGAAGGAAACTTTTCAATTCAGCTGGATGAAAGTAGTGGCAGAGGAGGCAGTTCTCGTTGTATATGTACTGTACACTGAGGAAACCGAGCTGAAACAAGACATTCTCATGTCCATTAATCTCATGGCACCACTAGAGAAGAGGACATTTTCAGTGTAGATATGTACTTCACAAAGCACAATATTCCCTTTAATAATTTAGTAACATGCTGCACAGATGCAGCTGCCACAATGATGAGGGAAAATAAGGGCTTCAACGGCCGTTTGAAGGAGAAGACGCCCCACTGCTTAGTGTTTCACTGCATGATACACAGACACTCCCTGGAGACCTGAACAGAACATTAAAGACTGTGGTAAAAATAGGAAACTTAATGCTCGCCTGGTCAACTAACAGATCTTTGGGCAGCTGCGTGAGGATGAGTTGCACCAGACACTCTTCCTTCATACCGAAGTGCACTGGCTGTCCTGGGGCAAAGTGTTGGTGTGTTTCATGGAACTTAAACGCCAAATAAGGGAATTCTTTACTGTTCATAACCAGAAACTATCCGACACAATGACAGGCGAGTTTCTCGTGAAGACTTCACATCTGGCAGAGATATTCAGTCTGTGCAACAAGGCAAACAAACGCATGCCGGGCCCAGATGCCAACATAATGGAGTGCAAAGAGACAGTGGATGTGTTCCTGTGCAAAGTGGATAACTGAAAGAATAAACTGCTAAAGGAAGACCTGCAGCCGATTCTCTTGCTACTATAACAGACAGGGTGGAAGTTACCTGATGCTTTGGCCAGACAGTCCAGCTGCCACATGGAGGAGCTTCAGAAGGAGATGCACTTGTGTTTTCCGGATGTTAACAAACGTATCTCAAAAGACGCATGGGTGATGGACCCATTTCTCCCCAAAGAAGAAGATGTGGAGTACCTCCAGTCTGAGGATGAGCTCATGGATATAAAGTTCAATTCTCTCCATAAGCTCTTCTATGCTGAACATGGATACAAGTGGTTTTGGCTTGTGAATGGACCAGGAGTCGCTCTGAGACTTGCTCATCATGTGACCACCAGGTTCATCATGCCATTTGCCACAAGAGGTCTGTCAGACAGTGTTCAGCTTCTGGTCACCAGCCAAACAAAGGCGCGCACCAGGCTTGATGTGCACAGTGACATTGGTTTGGTTAAGTCTCACCATGCATCCCATCACTGGCTCAGGAAATACAGTCTCAGAGCTCTCATTAAAAATCGGGCTGCCTGGACTGTGTGTAATACAGAGAAAGATGATGATCAGGCCCTCGCCGCCCATGTAGGTTGGGCTGTGGCACTGTTGGAGGGCATGCACTCGTGGACCGGTTGTCTGAATTGGTGAAATAACACTGCCTGTGCCCACTATGTGGCGCTAGAGACCACCCATCAATTACATGTCATGTATGATGTGGAGAAAACAACCTGTAAATGTCATGTAAATGTGCTTCAGTTGCCTTCTTTCAAAAATGTACTCGTGTGTTATGTGTGAGAGAGGGTGTGTGTGTGTTTGTAGCTCTTGGTTTTACTTCTGCTTTGTTTTGCTTGCATTTATTGTGTAAAGCACTTTGTGCTACAGGTTATTCGTATGAAAAGTGCTATATAAATGAAGTCAGATTGATTGATAATGAGGCTGACTTCCTGTGTCCAGTGGGTGGCGCTATGGTTATGACACAGTGGTGATACATACATCTATGCATCAATACTGTGTCAGCAAAACAACAATCATAGCACTTATGCACTTATGATCCTCAGATGATGGCTTGACAATATTTTCTATATTTCTTTCTACTCCATTGACATTGATGTGTTGTGGTTTCTCTCTTGTGACAAATGTATTTATTGTAAGTCACTTTGGAAAAAAGCATCTGCTTAATACCACAAATGTAAATATTCAAAGCAAAACCCTCTTCATGTGTGACCAATTAGGTGTAGATGGGAAAGTGTTTGTTGGAGTTTTGAGGACTTCCTGCTTTATGGGGAAGTGTCAAAATTGACCGCACTGTCACGCCCACCAGGGACAATGGAAGGCGAAAGATTATGATAACTTTTCATCTTCAAGGTCTGAGAATGATACTGAATGTAAAGTCTGTGGTGTTAAATCTGTAGGAGGAGTTAAAGTATGAGGCAGGGAAATGGCGCCGATTGGCGGCAAAATCTCAACTGTGAATCAAAATGGCAGACTTCCTGTTGGACTGAGGATACGGGTCCAACAGGGATTTTTGTGCATTTGGTCACGAAATTAGCCAGCAGAGATCAGCAGTGACCTGAAAAGTGTAGCAGGTAATGGCTCGAGGACATTTATTGCTTCAACATGTAGCAACTAGCTGAAAATAATGTCCAAGCAGAAAATACAATATGCAATACAATGGAGTTAATGCTTAATTACAGAGCAATAGATAGAGAAAGCAAAGGACAGAAACATAAACTGATGTCATGAGAAGCATTGAAGATATAGCTGTTACTACTTTGTAGAAAAAAATTGATCACTGCATTACAGTCTTTTCTTCATTTCACTATTTGGGTCTTTCAATGAGCCCAGAAAAAAAAACATTCACTTTAAGCAGTGAATGCGAAAACACCTTCTGGCAACACATTTTTACACCAACACTGTAGTGCTTCATGCAATATTTATAGGGAGTTTTGGGTTAAATTTGGCCATCAATAATAATGAATGATTATCAGGGATAACCAGGGATATCCAATTTACATTAGATTGGCAACACCCTTGAAGAAGGCAAAAAGATAGACAATTTACCAAATCAGTCTCATAAAAAGGTATAAAAATGTCAGTTTGTAACTCTGACTACTAATTAAGTAAACCACAACAACCAAAACTACCATAACGGCTAATAACGTTTGAAGGATTTTGGAGTCCTTGACAGAGTTTTAATTTTTATTCATAATAGCACGTTATTATGTTTTTAATAAGTATCAATGGCCGGTTCTAGTGGGCAAGGCAATTACAAATAAGGGAACTACTATGTACTCGCCACTGGCCACCAGCAGCCCAGCAACTACTCCAGCCCACCAGGAATCTTCCTGGATTAGATGAACCATTCCAGTATATTTCTAGACTCAACTGTTCCAACTGATATGGCCACAGATCATTACTTTTTATTGTGAATACTTATGAGAAATTAAATGTGTGAGCAGTGTTGGTAGCAATTCCTCTGTGGGGAACAACAGTATTTAGAGATGCTTGACGACAATTCATGACAAGCAACTAATTAATTCAAGACCATGATGTAGAAATAATAATCCCGGCTGTACTGGACTGACGTGCTGAGTCAAACCAAGTAAAGCCAAGCTAGCACATGTATGGAAAAGCTCCATTAGATTAATTCCATCTTATAAAACACATTCAAGAATATATACGCATCGGTCCAAAACATTTATTGACTCCAACTGCACAGACAACTGATGTGGTTATAACTAAGAATGATGATATAAAGACAGAATTGTGAGAAGTGTTTCCCTGTCATCTAAAGCACACGTGTACATAGTTGTAGCTGATACACAGACAAATAATTGGCCCTCATACATTTATCGTAACACATATTACACAGTAAACAGCAGAAGGTTCAGTTGTTGTCAGCTAAATGGCAGCAGTTTAAGACTGTGTTAAATCAACATGTTTTTAAAAGCCTTTCAGTACTGTGAAGGAAATCTAAAATAAAGTGACATTTTATATAACACACTCCAATTACATAAATATTGTCTGACCAACCAGAGACAGCAGCACCTTGTAGAACACAATAGTAAAATGGTAATTAAAATAAAGATCCATAACCCCATACCAGGAATATTAAAACCCCTATATGCACTCCGTAACTAACCCGAGGACATAAAGACAAGGCCAACAATGGCTACCTTTTTGCAAAAAATACAAATTGTGCCAACTCAAACTTCAAATTACTAGTAAGCTAGTAAGAGACAGAGCAAGCTTGTTAGAAACATGTCTAGTAAAAGCTTATATGATGCTTAGTCAATTAAAAAATTAGGCAATTCTTTACTGTGCACATCAAATATTCATGTTCATATACTTGTTTCCCCTGTTGTTACGCGGCAGACAGTCAGCAGCTACCAGTATTTAATACAACATGACTTGGGCAATTTCGACTGTGAATGTAAAAGGTCAAATTAACCAATAGATCTATATCTGTCTGGAACTTAATTTGAAGGAGGAAAGAAGATTTTAGGTTTTCCCCTGTGGAGACAGCCATGACCAGATCTAATTCACAACACAAAAGAATTTAAAATCACTAAAGAAAGTGTGTTCACTGTCTGTGTGTATTCATAAACCCAAAGGGAGTTTTAAAAGAATAAATGTGAAAGTATAATTGAATGACCTTCCACCAGAGTTAGCCAAAAAGGGCGAAGCATCAAATTAAAGTATCTTGACTATCCAGTTAATCAAAATATCAAGGCTCTAAAGTCAAGGTATCCTTGAGTTTCCCTTTGGTCAAAGCAGGGGGCAAGAAGACATAGAGAAAAAAGGCATCAAAGTCCCTTTCAATCTCATCAGTCTTCCTCTGCCTCCTCATCTCTTTCAGCAGCTCCCCAAGGTGAGCCGTTGCATTTTCACTTGGTTGCGCTGTTCAGCATTCCAGAGTGGTTAATGGAATCAAAATCAATGACAATCTTAGTCCTTTTGGGCTGGAACTGCCTGCCAAAACACACAGAAAAAGCAACATACAGGTAAGTCCTGGATGCACAGGTATGAGGGCTCACATGAGAAACGCCAAAGCTAGATAGGTATACTTTCATCTCATCAGTTTGACACTCCTGTCAATATTTCACACGGTGAGGGCAATTTGTAAACAAAAAGAAGTGTTTGTAAGAGAGAAAGGGAGCAAGACCCAGAAAGAAAAAAAAATCCTTACCCTTAAAGGCTGCTTAAATCACTGTAAATACTTGGTTGTGTCTACTTTCACCACTCTCATCAGCTTTGTTTTTAAGATACAGCAGGCAGTCGTTTCTCATTATCATGGCTGACAAAGTCCAACACAGGTATATATACCAAGTCTGGGGCAGATTTTATGATGTTAATTAGGTTACCACAACTTGTTACATGGCAAACATTGAAATTCAGCATGTCACCACAGACAAAGTTCAAAGTTCTAAATCATAAACCATTTTCTTTCCTTTTTCCAAGTCTTTTATTTTAACCCAGTAGGGGGTCAGCAACATCTAGGGTGGTCTGGCAGATGTGAGAAGCAGGTATGGAGACAAAACTGTCAAGCGGCTACTGAAGTATGCAGTCCACGCTTCCATTATGGCTAAATTCAGTCCAAGAAGAGCTCATAAAATCTAGTAAAACACCACGATCGATAAATGTGGAACACTTAAAGGAGCCAGATAACAGTAATTCCACAATCGGTAGAGTAGCTTTAAGAAATGATGAAAATGATTGTTAAAAGCTGGGTTTTTAGGCCATACCAAAACCCTGTATTACTACCCAGTAATACTCAATCTGGCCGTCGTCATTAGTGACCAGTGCTACCATGCAAAGTAAAAGATGCTGTTGTTTACACACATGCAAGTTTTAACACCAGGCCTCTGGCTTGTTCTTAAAGCTCTTACAATTCTCTTCTCATTGCCTTTAGTTTGCTTCCATCAAGTGTCCAAGTTTTAATGTGTATAGGTAGTTTTTGACTTGCCTGACAATATTGAGAAACAGACCATTGCAGTAGGTGCAATGGAAACTATTTCTCAGCTTAGAGACCAGACCAGATGTGACTTTTAATCTGATCAACCAGGATACCTGTGGCATGCCTGGCATCCCCTCCAAAAATATAAATATCCACCCATCTCCTTCACATCATGCCTGCTAGATCCTTTCAATATCAGGACGCAACTCAAGCATCATTTATCTGACTAGTACTAGTGCTCTGTGCTTCCATTGGAGCTCCTGGACACTTTTGTTTTCTGGTTGGCATTAATGTTATAAATGCCAGTTTAAGTGCAAGTACACACATATATACAGAGCTATCATAAACATCAATGATCAAGTTTTATATGGGTCAGATTTAAAATATTAGTTTTCAGTGAAAGCGCCCCATTACATCAGTCCACATATAAAGTATATATGACAATTTGTCACAAGAGAGAATTCTCCAAGCTGACCTCAAAAAAAGCTAAATACACATATAAAAGTAAATCATCATAGAGTTGTTGAAAAGGATTCTGGAAAATTAAGTTAATAACTATCAGGCAGGATGGAGAGCATGAAAGGTTGCAAGAAATGCTATTGCTACAAGAGAGGTTAGTTACAACACCATAACAAATTCAGACCGCTAAGTAAGTGGACATATTATTTGTCATGTGAGCCAGAGAAAAATAGGAACTCACCTGTATTGTATGCTTGCCATGCTCAGCAACCTTCTTGAAGCAACCATCTCTGGCGTGTCATGGTACTTATCAGAAAGATAGATCACTTCCCTAATACCTGGACAGAGAGTGGGGAGAGATATTGAAGTGATACAGAAAGCAGGAGTGCAAAATACATTTTAGCCCGTCGGTCCGTCCATCCAACAGCCACACGGCCGGCCCAAGTAAATCTGGGCCAGATTTCTTATAAATATCATAACAGCCCCCATAGGTGCCACAGGGATTTGACCTGGAAGTCATGCATGGCATAAATCCGTCAAAGGAAGCTGGGAAAAACAAAAGAGTAAGACGGCAACAAAGGTAATACTACGATATATATTATGTGATGTACAGCGCCAAAAAAGTCATCCATGTTCTCAGCGATCACTGTGCAGCCCATTTGTCGATAAATCTGTCAATAAATCGATTCTCCCCAGGTGCTTGGATACTGGGGCAGTAGTCCAATTAAATGGCCTCATCAAGCCATGACTGTAGCTTGACTCCAGTGTGCATGGAAATGAACTGACTGATACGTGAAATAACATACTCGCCAATCTCATTCTTCTCCTCATTGGCTGTCAGCATTTTCCCACAACACCTGTATTTGCCCATGTCACCTCAATAAAGATCCATTTCCACAAGTAAGAGAATATTTTACACAT